>NC_060120.1:681983471-682284662 GCF_021461395.2 Schistocerca americana | reverse complement strand
ACATCATCCGCTTCACTACCATGGTCCTTCAAAACATACACCCATTTGAACGTCCACATATCCTCTATCTGGTCACCCCAGCAACCCGCTCTGTATTTCATTTAAAGGCCACTGCCACGTATTCCCACAATGCCTCCCACTTCCTCTTTTCCCGAGTAGACATCTTCATTTAATACAGCCCCACATAACCTTGAGCAGCCTCTCCAACCCCACAGCACCCTAAATCCCTTCCATCATCACCCATCTCACAACCACGCCAACGAACTTTTTTCCTTCACCACTGCAATGTCAGCTCCCTACCCTAATCCTCTGTTCCATCGATGATATCTTCATCACTAGCCATTATCTCGAGCTGGTAATCAAGCAGCACAGATTCAGCTTTCCCTTCTACAAATCGTACAGTGTCAACTTCATCTCATCAGCATCACCCAAAAATTTGAATACTCATACTTTGCTTCACCTACCTATATCATTAATACAATTGTTACTCCCAAAAACTATACACTGAGTCGATACATCGCTGTTGCCAGCCAGTCCCCATATGGGGAATGAAATGATAATGCAGAAAAAATCCACCACTGACGTGCATGAGTTGGACTCCCTCTCCCACTCAATTATAACAACTACCTGGGATACTCTCACGGTTGTCAGTCTTCAAATTTGTTGCCAGTCCTCACTGAGAGTCATTGCCTTCACAGCCACAGATCACCCTCGGCATTGGTCATAGCCAGTCCACATATTCACTGCCAGTCTTAGCCTCCATCATTCAGTCACTACTGTTTCATCACCTGCTTGTCATCACCAGCGCTGCCTTTACTGTATTTTACGATGTATCAACACCTCCAATGATCTACTCGCACTTCTTCTCTATACCTACCCTCACATACTCCTTTACCCACTACCTGCTTTTCCCACCTTACCGACCTGCTCCACTACTCTGATGACTCGCTCCATCTTTCTGAACCCATAGACTTAATTGACTCGTTATTTGCAGATGACGTGAGTCCAGCATGCGGTGCAGTTCCATTGCCACAGCTGCCACTGCCGCCGCCGTCACCACCACCTCTGCAGCTCGCCATACAACGTCAACTCCAAAGCAGCAACATCACCCCAGAATTTTCAATACTCTAATCTTCGTTTCACATTTACATGTTTATTGATACTACTGTTTATCTTCTTATATCTGTAGGCTGAAGAGTGGTTACATCGCTGCTGTCAGTATGCCACCGCAAGGATGAATGAAATCAAAATAAAGGGAAAAAAGAAAAAGCTATCTCTGATTTTTTAAAACTCCTGTACTTAAGGTGACGCTGATTCTCCATAGAGTGGTCGGCAGCAGTCCGTATAGATTGCCCCATATAACTGCTGCACTCACAAGGGATATTGTAAATTTTTGGCACTCTCAGACCTAGATTGTCTTTAACCAGTCGCAAAATTTCCTTAATTTTTCATGGTTGGGCGAAAAACTCGTTCCATTCCTAGTCTGTTAAGGGCTCGAGCTACCTTATCGGTTGTTGCACCGCAGAACGGAGGCCTTACCATGTGTTGTTCCTCCAGGCTTTCTTGAAGGGCGTCACGTCTATGTTTTCTTGACAGTGTTGACCTACTATCGTCGGCAGAATATCCATTCTTTCTGAACATAGTGGTGCTCCTTCTCCGAGGTAGTACTGGCTCTGTGTATCAGGATGTTCGACAAAGCTCTCTTCTAAGCTGGATGCTGAGAGCTACGCCCATTGAGATATAGATCTGTATGGGTCGGTTTTGTATACGCAGAATGGCCGAGTCGTACATTTGTTTTTCATTCGACCAATAGATCTAAGAAACACAACTTACCGTCCTTTTTCATCGTCACTGTAAATGTTATGTTTGAATCAATACCTTTGATGTGTTCGATGAACTGCTGAAGCGCCTTCCTGCCATGTGGCCGAACTAAAAAAGTACCATCAGCAGATCTGAAGAAGTAGGATGGATCGAGGGGGGCCTTATTCAACGCTCCTCCTTCAAAACCTGCTGTGAAAAAATCAGCTAAGACTACGCTCTTTTTTAGATGTGTTAGTCGATAGAAAAACAGGTGAACGACTTGGTCATCGAAAACTGATCTCTACAGATCTGTATCTCAATGGGCTTATTTTTTACCATCCCGCTCAGAAGCGAGCTATGTTGAACACCCCGATACTCAGAGACAGTACTGCGTCGGACAAGGAGCACCTAGGCTCCGACATGAATCATCTGACGATGGTATTCAGAAGGAATGGATATTCTGTCCGTGATATTAGGACTAAGCCGTCAAGAAAACCATTGAGAAAGCCAGGAGCACCAACACATAGTGTGGCTTCCGTCTGTGATGCAACAACCAGTAAGACAGACAGAGTCTTAAACAGGCAAGGAATCAGGCCAGTGTTTCGCCTACTCAGGACAATTAACGATATGTTGCGGATTGAAAGCGTGAGAGATTTATAATACCTCTCGCGAGTGTGGCAGCAATTCGTGGGCCGTCTATGCGGACTGTTGCCGACCGCTTTGTGGAGTATCAGTGTCACCTGAAGCACAGGAATTTTGAAAAAGCAGCAGGGGCTGAGCATAGCTGATTAAAAAGCGCAAATTATGTTTCAGCACACGAGAATTCTGGCCCGTGCTTCGACCTAGTGGGACTCAGTAAGAGAAGCAGTGGAAATGAGGCTACGTGATAGACACACCGGCTGTGCACTTAGCAATGCATGGAAGTACGAATTTGATAAAGAAGGAGTACAGAGGAAAACTTCCCGTAGTTTGCCACCCTGATACGAATGATGGCGTTGCACGTAACAGTGGATAGAGAGCATAAATATAATCTGTGGACGTAGATGACACCAGCCCCATCTTGTGTGCGATGTCATCATGGAGTAATCCAGCCAATTGGGTGCCGTCCTTTGGTCAAAAAAGTAGAGGTGGCTGTAGTTGTGAGGGCTACAACCTCGTTGCCCACCAGACCCGGGACGTTTGAGTAGAGTGAACATTAACCCAGTAGTGAAACATCCACTGTTTTGAGATCACGCCGTTTGTTCGCACGTTGATGCTCGCAGGGTCGCTGAGACGAAGAGCAATGAGTGGAGTGTTTGGAGTTGGCGAAATTAATTAGCCGTCCTCCACTTCTTATTATTAATCATTGAATTCCTTGTGTTATTAATGGTGAAATTCAACCAGCGGTATTTTTCTGTCTAGTGGCCGCTAACGCCCCAGTTACCTACCCTGGAGGTTAGCGTATTTTTGTGGCAATGTACCTTTCCTCATCTTGCCGCTGCTGTCCGGTAAGGCATGTAGTTCGACAGCCTCCTTAATTTTGGTTCGGATATTTTGTCTGTTTTGGACTACTTTGGTCGTAATGGTTCCTTCTGCTTCTGGATGTTCTAAACACCAGATTCTGAACATGCAGTGCTGTCTGCTGCTTCCGCCCTGCCTGGGTTGTTCCATCGTTGTATTGGTTATCAGACGTTAGGTAGATTTTGCAAGAGTGTTGGTCTGCGTTTAAACTGTCACTAGTTTCAGTTGCCATCCGGTTAAGTGACTACAACTCTTGGCTTCCTGTCCCTTCGTTTATGAAGTTGAATGACTTTCCCAGGTCGATCCTTGCAGCACTGTATGAGGCCGACGTCTCTCTTGACTTGGTCAAATTGTGATGATTGTCAATAAGGCCTTCAGCCGTGAATGCAATTTGTCTTAAGAATTTTTAGTTAGATATTGTATCTTAATAGTGAAATTTTGACAATTTTTTAAAAATATTTTAGTATCTCTTGGAGATGTTTAACTATCCAGGCCTTCAGCCATCAAATTGTGTTTTGAGTTATTACTATTGGAGCCTTCAGCCGACAAATAATTTGAATTTCTGGTCAATAAGGCCTTCAGCTGTGAGTGCAACTTGCTTAAGAATTTTTTTAATTAGACATTGTGTCTTAACAGTTAAATTTGATAATTGTTCTTTATTGTCAACTTTATTTGCAACTGTTTCCAAATAAAGTGTGCATGATTTTTTTTTTTAACTGAGCAACCAATGGTAACTGATTCCGGCCCTGTCGACACCGAATCCTGCCTTTCCCTAAGTACCAGGACTCAAAAGGACAACTACAGAATGAATCATGCGTTTGATCCTGTGGAAGGCTTTGTAAGTGTATTAACCACCAACGAACAGTATTTATAATGTACTGAACTGTACCCTGTGCCAGCTGCTTTTATGTGGTCTCAAATAACGAACAGTTTGCAGAACAGCTGATATGTGGTGTTCAACAATGTTTTAAGATTTGTCTATTGTGGCTCTAAGAATACACAAAAATTGCATCGTGTGCAAGTTAACCTCCCAGACATCAAGATTGCGAAAAGATTATGAACTATATTCTGTCTTTCTACAGTTTTAATTATTTACCTGTAGAATATGTTGACATTATTAACACAGACATCAAGGAATGCAACATAAGTGATATATGCGAGCGTTATATCAAAGCTGGAGGAACATATTTTTCTCATTCTATAACGTTGTTCTCCACAATCACGTCAAATATAGATATTTCTGAATTAAGATTGATTCCCATGAGCATGCCATGTGTCTTAGGAAAATGAACCACTGAATCAAACAGGCTTAAACCATTACCTGCTAAAGAAACTACACCTTTCAGTGCATTTAATGTGCTGCGCTTATGTAAAAGAAAACTGGGAGTTGAAGAGAACGAAGTGAAAAAAGCAAACCTTAGTATAGTATAAAAAATACTATAAAGGAAGAATATAAACTGCAAATGGAGAAACAAGACGGCATTGCAGATGTGAAAGTGATGCTTACAAATTATTTTAAACACAGAGTACAGAACAATCTGGCAACAGCTAGGGATAACGAGATCTCAGCATTTACTGTAAGCACCAATGGAACGTGATCACTAGTTGGAATACTAGAAGAAAAAATTGATCATATACGTTCACGGTGTTAAACGATAAACGAAAAGTCTGTTTGTAAAAAGCCATCCCCATTTGGATCCAGTTGAAAAGGTTGGTTACTTTGTATGTAAATTTGGTGAATTGGATGTTGTCCATCTAGCAACAAAAAACACCACATGCGAAGTTAAAAACCATCAAAAGAGCTACATTTAATGAAAACTCGTTTGCTAAACTTGTAATCATCAAGTTCTATGTGTAAATTCCGTAAGAATGTGTTGGAGAAGGGCTGACAATGTACATTCAAAAAGACATGGAATGCTTTAACAATAGTGTAATACAGGAAATAAAATTCAAAATTAAAACCAACGCAATTCTTTTTGTAATTTTTCATGTTCTTGATTGCTTGAAAATGATACGGGGTGTATGTTTATAACAACGTAAGTTCGTCTTGATAATAATACTTTCTTACGTTTTAGAACGTTTCATAGTATTTAGTTTCACATGCCCCTGTTCTACATTCATACCCGCGAAAGTCGGTTTTCAATACCTATTGTTGTTCCAGAGATACCTGCGGTGAAACGTTTAAGTAAGCCACCCTGTATATTCTTTCTCCTTATCTATAATTTTAAACAAAAATTGTATACGCAGCTATGTGCTGTTTTGTTTTCTTCTTCACGATTTGTTTTAACAGAAAAGAGGAGAACTGTATTTATGGCTTACCTGCTTATGATTAGAATACTACTATGGAATATGAATTGTCCGAGTGTAATCCGACCTGTTTGTTATTCGAAATACTGTCGTTAAGATACTGTCGTCACGGATACTGCAGAATGAGGTCTCTATATGCATGTCGTATACTAAGATCTCAACCGACTTACACATTCATTTTAAGCGACTTCAGTTTCCAATGAAGATTTCATTAGTTATAACAATAAACAAGGCTCGAGGTCAGAGAGAAGGGGGATGGTTCAAATGGTTCAAATGGCTCTGAGCACTATGGGACTTAACATCTGTGGTCATCAGACCCCTAGAACTTAGAACTACTTGAACCTAACTAACCTAAGATATCACACACATCCATGCCCGAGGCAGGATTCGAACCTGCGACCGCAGCAGTCGCGCGGTTCCGGACTGAGCGCCTAGAACCGCTCGGCCACCGTGGCCGGCTAGAGAAGGGGGAGAGGAAATGGAGAGAAAGGAGTGGGGACGGGTGTAAAAGAAAACAGAGCGGGAGAAGGAGGATGTGGACAGAAAGTGGGGCGAGGAGAAGGGGGAGAGAGAGAGAGACGAGGAGAAGGAGATGAGCAGATAAAGGAGAGGGGGAGATGAGTAGAGAGAGAGGGAAGAGTTGGTAGAAGGAGCTTAGGGCGTATATCCGATTCCCAAACATGTTTAGCAACTGTGAAGCATTGCCGGCTTCGTTAGTATTACATAAATAGCGGACAATAAATGCACCGGATATTCAGATTATTTTTTCGAAATGCTGTCCTAATGAAGCTGATATTGCTGCTTTCGTAACAATCTCTCTTGACTAAATTTGGTGGATCTATGACGGTTGGCTGGTGTCGTCTCTAATGTGTCATTGTTACGTGTTACTTTCGTAACACGATGTTCTCAGGTGAATCGCTAGAGTCGAAATTGGTCACCTACCAAAAAGACCAAGATGTGAATTAAAAAGATTCTGTGTTAAGGGGGGTAGGACGATCAAACGGGCCGACTTGGAGCAGGAGAGGCACCACAGGACATTTTAATTTCCACTGTCTATACTTTTACAAATAAATTCATAAAACTTTTACAGCATGACCAGGAAGGATTCAGGATTCATACTCATAGCAGTGGAAGCTCAAAAACGTAACAAATCACTGTTTTTTACATGGGAAATTTCATCATTTTTTCACTTACTACTGGCTGCATTTGTTGCTATAGGTACACTTTTCTTCCTAAATAAGAGAGATTCTTCGATGACTTTTGTACAGCATGCAAACCATAGTTACAGTTGTATGAAACTCTAGAAGTTATTTAATTTATGAAAAAATAAATGAACTGTTACATTTTAAACTTCATGTTTAGAAAAAACTCAAGTTTTGTAGTTAATTATCTCAATTTTTTCCACAGTTTTTAATAGATTTGGAAAATCCTAGAGTTTCATACACCTGTAACTGCTGTTTGTATGCTACAAAAAATTCATCGAAGAATCTCTCTTACTTAGGAAGAAAAGTGTACCTATAGCAACAAATGCAGTCAGTAATAAGTGAAAAAAATGATGAAATTTCACATGTAAAAAAAAGGTATTTTGCTACGTTTTTTAACTTCCAATGCGATGAGTGTGAGTCCTCAATCCTTCCTGGTCACGGTGACAAATTTTTATGAATTTATTTGTAAAAGTATAGACAGTAGAAATTAAAATGTCCTGTGGTGACTCTCCTGCTCCAAGTCGGCCCGTTTGACGTCCTACCCCCCTTAATCCGGAGGTTCTAGCAATAGGATTTGCAAGTACTGCGCATCGTGAATCTTCTATTTCCCCCCTTATCGTTTCGCTTGTCAACGCTTGCCGTAGCTGAACAGTGGCTGCACAGACACCCACACACCCACACATATATAGAGAGAGGGGTAGAGAGGGAGGGCGGCTGTTTGGCGTGCCAGTGCCACTGCCCTGCCTGTGGCTGTGTCGCGCGCCCCTGGAAGCCATTTCATTACGGGCGACAGCGGCCGGAGAGATTTAGAGGGCGGCGCGCGGTGTAAACTCAATCGGCGCTGGGCGGGGCGGCGCCGGGTCCGGCGCTTTCAGGCGGAACGACCGCGGCCCGCGCCCAGCTGCGCCTTATAAACAAGGCGCGCCGAGCAGAGGAGAGGAGAGGCGCGCTGCAGACCGCAGCTGCCTGGCCGCACACTGGCTGGACAGTGGACACGCTCGCCGTCCTGCCCCGATGTCACGGCACGCGGCGGCCACCCCCACCCCACACCACTGCCGTCTACCCCCATCCAGCTCCCGTCTGATGCTACAGTTAATAGTCCCAGCGTTTCACAATATTCTGGCCCAGGACCACTTAACCTGTCCTAACATTGCTACCTCTTACAGCCTGTGATTACTTTATCATCCTATACAAGGTTTGGTACGTAGGACATCCGGAACTGAGAGACATGATGATTTAGAGAGATCCGTTTCAACTTTACTGATTATTTATTCAAACCATGACTGGTTTCAGAATTTCAAAATCCCATCTTTAGGTGTATGATTGTGTTGTATGTTAACCGGGGACCTAGAAACGACGGTGAGGCTTCGTCCCCGCCGCAGCCGCCGTGGTCCACAACCCCACGACGACTACCGCAGTCCACTTCACCCCTCCGCCGCCCCACACCGAACCCAGGGTTATCGTGCGGTTCAGCCCCCGGTGGACCCCCCATGGAACGTCTCACATCAGACGAGTGTAACCAACACCGACTCAAAAGAAGGCCTCGGCGCTTGTTCGTGACGTCACGTCAGCTAGGCACGGCGAACGCCAGGTCTGTTGCAGGCAGAAACGCCTGGGCGTGCTTATCACTATAAATCTCTTATTTTTGGACAAACTGTTTGATATTGTTTTGGATTCTGCAGTTTTATTTAGATGAAAGATTTTCTTACTATCGTAAAGCTACAAATGAAGATCATAGTTCTGTATTACTGAATCCTGTCGAAACAAACGTAGATCAATATGAGAAGATGCTTTGCCCCATTTCAAGCTTCGGAAATTTTACATTCAAGTAACTATATTTACTTGATCATTCTGTTATCGAAACTTACCCCAACCCTCTTACAATGAACTCGTTTCTTTTATTTATTTATGTTCGTTTGACATCGTCACTGGAAATGTGAACTAATTTACATGTGTAAATGTCCAACTGTTGCGAGTCATTAGATTACAGTCCTTTTCAACGAAAGGAATTCTAAACAGGAAGCAAAATAGCTTCATACATCGAAAATACTGCTGAGCTTAAACTTTTTTAAACAAGCACATTAGAAAAGATAAATATTCCCCTCTTGCAACTGAAAGGAGAAACTTAATAAGATAAAAAATTTTATTTGATTAAACAAGTATCTCTCTTTTGCCTCTTCTTCTGTCCCCCACCCCCTCCTCCAACGTGTACAATCGCAAGATATTTCATTAACCAGTGCTCCTCACCCCATAGTCAATCAAGATACCTAAAGAAAAGCACCAATATGTTCACAGTTTCTTGTAAAAGCAACCCACTACAAGCGTAACTTCCTCAGATTTACAGATAAGGTAAAGAACCAGGAATTCTGTTGCTGCTGGACCAAGAAGTTGTTTTTGTATGTCAATCCTTAAAACAGGTGGAAATTTAAGTTCAGGAGTACACTATAAGTTAAGAAGTGTAATGAACTGCACAATTAATTGATTGCAGAAATCTCTCAGAACAATGTGTATTGGTCAACTACCGCTAATAGTTTCACATTTTCCTGTGTCAGAGAGAGAGACACCATCATTATGAGTATGCCTGCAGCAGACCTGGCGTTCGCCGTGCCTAGCTGACGTGACGTCACGAAGAAACGCCGAGGCCTACCTTTGAGTCGGTGTTGGTGTAACCCCTACGTTTGCGTAGTAGAGTAATGGTGGTGTACGCGTACGTGAAGAACTTGTTTGCGCAGCAATCGCCGACATAGTGTAACTGAGGCAGAATCAGGAGAACCAGCCCGCATTCGCCGAGGCAGATGGAAAAGCGCCTAAAAACCATCCACAGACTGGCCGGTTCACCGGACCTCGACACAAATCCGACGGGCGGATTCGTGCCGGGGACCAGGCGCTCCTTCCGCCCGGAAAGCCGTGCGTTAGACCGCACGGCCAACCGGGCGTGCCTAGGTATATGATACTGTAAGATACAAAGGAGGGGAGGGAAGAAATATAATGAATACAACGTATGCGTAAAAACCAAAAGAGCACACTGCGAAACAAGGCGACTTACTTATAGCATTTGGTAACACACAACATACGGTCGTCCCGGTCAGTGCAGGTGCTCAAATCACTGCATGTTGACGGAACTAGAAAAATCGGGAGGCGCACTAATCTGACTGACCTAAGAATGTAACGACTGGGCGGGTGCCAGGAAGTAAACAGAAGCCTAGAACAAACACAGTACTCACACTGTCCGCCGCCGGGCAGCCGCACGGTAGCGACGCCAGCCACGACTGTGTGGAGGGCCACGCTGGAGTTCTGGAAGAGAGGTGTGGCACAGGTACCAACGGTGTACAAGCAAGAAAACCGACAGTGTCAGCAAAGACATGGAAAATCAGGACTGACTGGTCCGAGCGCTTACAATATTTCATTTAAAAACATAACACACTGAAGCGCCAAAGAAAGTAGTATAGCCATTCATAATCAAATGACTCTGAGCACTATGGGACTCGACTGCTGAGGTCATTAGTCCCCTAGAACTTAGAACTAGTTAAACCTAACTAACCTAAGGACATCACAAACATCCATGCCCGAGGCAGGATTCGAACCTGCGACCGTAGCGGTCCCGCGGTTCCAGACTGCAGCGCCTTTAACAGCACGGCCACTTCGGCCGGCTTCATAAACAAATACAAGGGTATGTAAACAGGCAGAATACGATGCTGCGGTCTGCAACGCCTATATAAGACAATAAGCGTCTGGCGCAGCTGTTATATCGGTTACTGGTGCTACAGTGGCAGGTTATCACGATTTAAGTGAGCTTGAACATGGTGTTCCAGTCGGCGTACGAGCGATGGGGCACACCGTCTCCGAGGCAGCGACGAAGTAGGGATTTTCCCGTACAACCATTTCACGAGTGTACCGTGAATAGTAGCAATCCGGTAAAACATCAAATCTTCGACATCGCCGGAAAAAGATTCTGCAACAAAGGGACCAAAGACGACTTAACAGAATCGTTAAGTGTGACAGATGTGCACGCCTTCTGCGAATTGCTGCAGATTTCAGTGCTGGGCCATCAATAAATGTCAGCGTGCGAACCATTCAACGAAACATCATCGATATGGGTTTTAGGAGCCGAAGGCCCACTAGCGTACCCTTGATGACTGCACGACACAAAGCTTTACGCCTCGCCTAGGCCCGTCAACACCGACATTGGGCTGTTGAAAACTGGAAACATGTTGCCTGTTCGAACGAGTCTCGTTAAAATTGTATCGAGCGGATAGACGTGTACGGGTATGGAGACAGCCTCATGAATCCGGACCCTGTATGTGACCAGGGGACTGTTCAAGCTGGTGGTGGCTCTGTAATGGTGTGGGGCGTGTGAAGGTGAAGTGATATGGGACCCCTGATACGTCTAGATACGACTCTGACAGGAGACACGTACGTAAGCATCCTATCTGATCACCTGCATCCATTCGCGTCCATTGTGCATTGGGCAATTCCAGCAAGACAATGCCACACCCCACACGTCCAGAATTACTAGAGTGGCCCCCAGGAACACTCTTCGGTGGTTAAATACTTTCGCTGGCCACCAAACTCCCCAGACATGAACATTATTGAGCATATCTGGGATCCCTTGCAACGTGATGTTCGGTTGAGATCTCCATCCCTCGTACTCTTAAGGATTTATGGGCGGTCCTGCAGGATTCATGGTGTCAATTCCCTCCAGCACTACTTTAGACAGTAGTCCACGTTGTGGTGCGGCACTTCTGCGTTTCCGTTGGGGCCCTACACGATATTAGGCAGGTGTATCAATTTACTTGGCTCTTCAGTGTAATATGAACGAGCTGTGGTATACTAATAGGCTAAATATCTCCCAAGCGCGTGACAATATGTGTCATTTTTTAGGCAACAAGGCAAAGGTACACAGATAAAATAATGAATGATAAAAATGGTAACAACAGGGAGAAAAGTTAACGGTAATATTCAGTATACTAAGTAAATCGTTATATGTATGACACATTCTGCGTTGGAGTGACGAAAAATTAAGTATATAAAACCATCACATTGTGGGTGTAGTAATGTAAGAATCGAAATAACAAACAAAAATGATCAGGCTGGGCTTCGTACATTATAGAGAGTATTACTGATATGGAAGGATGGCTGAGAGGGGAAGCAAATAAACGAATGGGAGAAAGAATAAGCCCCAGCCTCATAAACTAGTACAAATATGTGCCATAAAAGCCAACAAGGCGAAGGTAGATATTACAAATGTGTGAAGAGGGGAGCATGCAGTAAAAACACTGATAAAAAGTAAAGGTAAGATAAACTGTTCCAAGTGAGTTGTTACATATGCAGGGTATACGATGGGCACAATGGATGTCTATAAAAGGTGTAAGTATAAAAACCATCATAAAAATCTAAAATATAGATGTAGCGATGCTAGGAGCGAAACGGCAAATCAACTGACCCGGATCTCTCTAATAAATTATCACCGCATCTTACGTAATGTTACACAGCAAATTGTGTAAATATAAAAACCATCATAAGAATCTAAAATATAAGTGTAGCGATGCTACGAGTGAAATGGCAAATCAACTGACGCGGATCTCTCTAAATTAATTATCGCCACATCCTACGCAATGTTACTCAGCAAATTAAAATGCTCGGGCGCTCATACAGATTTTTAGACTTATCCTCTGCAGCGGACAGCAGAGAATCGGGTTCGGCCCATACCGTGTGTGACAACTGGTATCTGGGGGACGCAAGGAGTGCTGCGTTGCAGATTTCAGAGCGCCGCTTGTAATACACTGCCACATCGAGCTGAGCCGTAATCACGCAGCACAAGCGCCGCGTTATGACAACGCTTAATGTAGCGTTGTGCGAGCTTACACTACGGTGAAGTAATATTTAACCACCGTTCTCAGCAGATCCACAGCATCCTAGCGCAGACGGAAAGTGCAGAGACAAGGGAAACTGACAATAACTCAGACACCATGGCGAGAACAGGTCCACTGACACCTCAGGATAATCAGGGCGAATGATCACGTCGCCGGTCACGATGGAGTTATGTGCAGATAAATACAAACACCTGGAAGATTAAAACTGTGTACCAGACCAAGACTCGAACTCGGGACCTTTGCCTTTCGCGGGCAAGTGCTCTACCGACTGAGGTACCCAATAGCGACTGAAGACCCATCCTCACAGCTTTACTTCCGACAGGACTGGTCTCCTACCTTCCAAACTTCAGTTAAGCTCTCCGGCGAGAGAGTGAAAATTTCATTCTGGAAACGTCCTCAAGGCTGTGGCTAAGGCCGTGGCCTACATGAGCGACAGAAGCAACCGATAGCTAGCGCTTCTGGATACGCGACACTCAAGTGTCAAGCAGCAGCATCGGGCGAAAAGCTCGGGTGTCCTGCGTGCGAGCGACCATGTCGCGCTACAAGATGTCTGCTTAGAGCCAACCAGCTGTTTCTATAAAACGGCGCCCCTGAACTGTAGAATTCTGTAGCTGGAGAGTAAGGCTACAAAATTAGGTTTACTTAAGAAAATAAAGCGAAAATGAATGCTGTGCATGAAATTTATAAAGGGAGGAATCTCAATGGAGAATTTCATAAATATTATCAACTACGAAGATCACCAGACAAATTCTTCGAATACACGTGAATGAGCAGAGGAGCATTCGACTACCTCATCAATAAATTAAATACGAATGTTTTTTACATGATCAAGAACTTTTAACAGCCAATAAATGCAGAATAATGACTGACTACGTGACTAACTCCTTGAAATATACAGCTTGGCAGTATCAATCATAGCTAGTTGTGGTGTAGTGGTAGCGATGCAATACGTGATTATATGCGTCTGAAAGGTCGTGGGTTCGATTCCGTGTTCTTATTATATTTTAACTCACTAAGTTACTATTCTGTATTCCAAGTTTTATGTGTACCGTTTGCACTGCATCACTAAGTATATCTTTAAGGTCTTGCCAAAGAGCTTCATCTTTAAGTGTATACTTACCTATCTCATTATATCACACACATTAAATTCCTAATAAATTACAAGGAACCATGAAATTTTACAGCAGTCAGTGTTAAGGCCAAGCGTTTTAGTTAATCTAAATAGTCTGTAAAAGTAAAGCATACAAAACTTTTGGAAAGAAAGTCAAACGTCTTGTGTAATGATTTGTCCAAAAGTATGAAATAAAAAGTATTAAGGAAACGTTTGGTGCATCTCATTTTCTGTTCATGATTTCGAGCATCATTCAAAGGCATGTTGAATGTTTCTCTGATCTACTTATTTCTTTTACACAAATCATATCATAAAATATTTGACTGATTTCTTTCATTTTTTAATTTGAAGTTTTATTCAGAAGGAATGATATTACTGACTCCTCGTTTGCCTTCCTAACGTACTTGATTCAAAGGAAGCCTTTTTGACATTTAAATACCGCACCAATGAATCTTTTTATCTGTAAAACAGCTATACCTTGAACATATGAAATTTTTGACACTTCATTTACAAAGTTTGGCAGCAGCTTTTCGTGAAATATTTCAATTTTTCCTCAAATCATTAATTAGGTTTTCTTTAATTAACTTGATTACTTTCAAGCAGTTAAATATTTTCATGCCAAACTAGACCTCACGCTGGTCACTTTGATACCCCGTTCACCTGTTTCTCTTCCTTTGTTTGGCTATGAAAATTCGGACCAAACCTCATGGTGTATTGTACAGGGAGTCTTTGTTTTCACTCTGCTCACGCGTTTACAAAAACGTATCGAGTGTTAATAACACGGTAAAATAGTCCTTTCTACGTGCTGTCATTTGTAAAAATCGTCGTTTCAGTATCTTGAACCGTTCGTGAGATACGACGAGTTTTACGACGACTTGATTCCTGAAGCGCAGGGAAGGTTCGGACGCGCCGCGAATGACCCGTCCGCGGGTATAAGAACCAATATCTCCAGAATGAAAAGAGATATCATTCCGGTCTCAACTTTAAACAAAATTTAGATGTATTGCTTACATTTCATACGCAATTATATATGGCCTTAAATGAACTATACGGGAAGTCTGCGCAATGTGATTTTACCTCTGCAAATTCTTAAAAATTTCGTGCAGCCATGTACTCAATTTCTTGCAGCACAGTGAATATGACGAATAACGAAAATAAATTCAGACCTTTATCGTTTAAAGCTTGCTATAAGATGCGGAGGAATCGAATTTTTTCATCGAATAGTTTTCTTAAAATCGGATGTTTAGTATTTCATAGTTGCCGTCGCGTCCGCTCCACTGCTTTGCCGAGAAGACACGTGGCTGTCGCTGCCTGTTGCGCGTGCAGCAGCGACGAGACGCAAATACGTTTGAATTCAAACGTCGCCAGTTGCAGCCGGAGACACGCAGCGACACAGATGTCGCTCACGTAGGACACTTCCGTAACTACGCGTGCGGTTGTGTTTTGTCGCCTGAAGCTGTTGCGCGCTATCGGTCGCTTCTGTCGCTTACGTAGGACCTGGCCTAAGTCATGTCTCCGCAACAGCCTTCCTTTCACAAGCTCCAGCCTTGCAAGTTTCGCAGGGGAGCTTCTGTGAAGCTTCGAAGGTAGGAGACGAAATATTGGTGGAAGTAAAGCTGTGGGGATGGGTTTTGATCCATGCTTGGGTACCTCAATCGTAAGAGAACTTGCCCGCGAAAGACAAAGATCTCGAGGTCGGGTGTCGGTCCGGCAATCGGTTTTACTATGTCAGGAAGTTTCACATCAATGCACACTCCACTGCAGAATGAAATTTAATTCTAAATAAGACCATTTCTGAAACATCAGGCTCAGTGTCCGGTCAACCTATCTACATATCTGATTCCGACGGAATGACATTCTTGGTAGCTACAGCATAACCTGATACGTAAATTGAAGGTGAAGAAGGGAGAAAAGAAAAGGGAAGGGATTATTGATGACAGCTGCATCAGCGGCGACGAGCGGAAATGCGTTCCGGCTGGGGTTCGAACCCGGGACCTGCTGCTTACTAGGTAGGTGCGTTAAGCAATGCGCCATCTGGGACACAGTGCCACCGCAACTGAGCGGACTAACTCGGCACGCCTCACGACCGACCCGCGTTCCCACTGAGCGCAACCTATTCGCAGTCCCTGTCGTTTTCAAATGGTTCAAATGGCTCTGAGCACTATGGGACTTAACGTCATCAGTCCCCTAGAACTTAGAACTTCTTAAACCTAACTAACCTAAGGACATCACACACATCCATGCCCGAGGAAGGATTCGAACCTGCGACCGTAGCAGTCGCGCGGTTCCGGACTGAGCGCCTAGAACCGCTAGACCACCGTGGCCGGCCCTGTCGTTTTCCTCCATGCTCGATCTTCTGAGATTCCCGCACGAGGTCGGACGTTCTTGTGCATCCGTACTGAAGAAGGTGAATCCAAAGCCCATCTAGATGAACCAGCTGTATGAACGCATTCATATACACACAGCAAAAAAAAAGTTTTACATAACCGCGGTTCCCAGAACTCCTGAAACGTTGACTGTGAATTTTGTATCACAGACACAATCCCTTTGACTGTTAAAAGATGTCACTAAACCCGCCCAAAGATGTAAGCAACCATGCACGAGCAGCGCCTGTTAGATGGAGGGGTTCCTACAGGCGATCACTTCCAGACATTCCACCAGGAAGGAGGTACCCGGCTCGTGTAGTCTGTAATTCAACCATGCCTAGACGGTCAATACCGCAGTTCCATCGCGTCCGCATTGTTACTTTGTACCAGAGAGACGGGAACTGTCGATGAGATGGCTCGTTCAGGCCGCCCAAGGGCTACTAGTGCAGTGGACGACCGCTGCATACGGATTATGGCTATGAGGAAACCTGACAGCAACGCCATCATGTTGAATAATGCTTTTCGTGCAGCCACAGGACTTCGTGTTGCGACTCAAACTGTGCACAATTGGCTGCATGATGCGCAACTTCACTACCGACGTACGTGGCGAGGTTCATCTTTGCAACCACGACACCATGCAGTGCGGTACAGATGGGCCCAACAAAATGCCGAATGGACCGCTCAGGATTGGCATCACCTTCTCTTCACCGATGAGTGAAGGTATATGCGTATACATCTGCCTTCAATCCGACGCAATCGTCGGAGGCATGTTTCAAGGCAACCCGGTCAGGCTGAACGCCTTAGACACACCGTCCAGCGGGTGTAGCAAGGTGGAGGTGCGCTGCTGTTTTGGGGTGGCATTATGTGCGGCCTACGTACGCCGCTGGTGGTCATGGAAGGCTCCATAACGGCTGTGCGATACGTGAATGCCATCGTCCGACCGAAAGTACAGCCATATCGGCAGCATATTGGCGACGCATTCGTCTTCATGGACAACTCGCGCCCCCATCGTGCACGTCTTGTGAATGACATCCTTCAGGATAACGACATCGCTCGAATTTAGTGGGCAGAATGTTCTCCAGACATGAACTCTATCGAAAATGCCTGGGATAGACTGAAGAGGGCAGTTTATGGACAACTTGATCCACTAATCATTCTGAGGCATCTACTCTGAATCCCCTTTGAGGAGTGGTACAATCTGGAACAACAGTGCCTTGATGAATTTTTTTACAGTATGCTACGACGAATAATAGGCATGCATCAATGCAAGAGGAAATTCTACTTGGTATTAGAGGTACCGGTGTGTACAGCAATCTGGAGCACCACCTCTGAACGTCTCGCTGTATTTTTTTTTCTTTTTTTTTTGTTCATCAGTCTACTGACTGGTTTGATGCGGCCTGGAACGAATTCCTTTCCTGTGCTAACCTCTTCATCTCAGAGTAGCACTTGCAACCTGCTTGATGTATTCCAATCTCTGTCTTCCTCTACAGTTTTTGCCCTCTACAGCTCCCTCTAGTACCATGGAAGTCATTCCCTCATGTCTTAGCAGATGTCCAATTATCCTGTCCCTTCTCCTTATCAGTGTTTCCCACATATTCCTTTCCTCTCCGATTCTGCGTAGAACCTCCTCATTTCTTACCTTATCAGTCCACCTAATTTTCAACATTCGTCTATAGCACCACATCTCAAATGCTTCGATTCTCTTCTGTTCCGGTTTTGCCACAGTCCATATTTCATGCTGTACTCCAGACGTACATCCTCAGAAATTTCTTCCTCAAATTAAGACCGGTATTTGATATTAGTAGACTTCTCTTGGCCAGAAATGCCTTTTTTGCCATAGCGAGTCTGCTTTTGATGTCCTCCTTGCTCCGTCCGTCATTGGTTATTTTACTGCCTAGGAAGCAGAATTCCTTAACTTCATTGACTTCGTGACCATCAATCCTGATGTTAAGTTTCTCGCTGTTCTCATTTCTACTACTTCTCATTACCTTCGTCTTTCTCCGATTTACTCTCAAACCATACTGTGTACTCATTAGCCTGTTCATTCCGTTCAGCAGATGATTTAATTCTTCTTCACTTTCACTCAGGATAGCAATGTCATCAGCGAATCGTATCATTGATATCCTTTCACCTTGTATTTTAATTCCACTCCTGAACCTTTCTTTTATTTCCATCATTGCTTCCTCGATGTACAGATTGAAGAGTAGAGGCGAAAGGCTACAGCCTTGTCTTACACCCTTCTTAATACGAGCACTTCGTTCTTGATCGTCCGCTCTTATTATTCCCTCTTGGTTGTTGTACATATTGTATATGACCCGTCTCTCCCTATAGCTTACCCCTACTTTTTTCAGAATCTCGAACAGCTTGCACCATTTTATATTGTCGAACGCTTTTTCCAGGTCGACAAATCCTATGAAAGTGTCTTGATTTTTCTTTAGCCTTGCTTCCATTATTAGCCGTAACGTCAGAATTGCTTCCCTCGTCCCTTTACTTTTCCTAAAGCCAATCTGATCGTCACCTAGCGCATTCTCAAATTTCTTTTCCATTCTTCTGTATATTATTCTTGTAAGCAACTTCGATGCATGAGCTGTTAAGCTGATTGTGCGATAATTCTCGCACTTGTCAGCTCTTGCCGTCTTCGGCATTGTGTGGATGATGCTTTTCCGAAAGTCAGATGGTATATCGCCAGACTCATATATTCTACACACCAATGTGAGTAGTCGTTTTGTTGCCACTTCCCCCAATGATTTTAGAAATTCTGATGGAATGTTATCTATCCCTTCTGCCTTATTTGACCGTAAGTCCTCCAAAGCTCTTTTAAATTCCGATTCTAATACTGGATCCCCTATCTCTTCTAAATCGACTCCTGTTTCTTCTACTATCACATCAGACAAATCTTCACCCTCATAGAGGCTTTCAATGTATTCTTTCCACCTATCTGCTCTCTCCTCTGCATTTAACAGTGGAATTCCCGTTGCACTCTTAATGTTACCACCGTTACTTTTAATGTCACCAAAGGTTGTTTTGACTTTCCTGTATGCTGAGTCTGTCCTTCCGACAATCATATCTTTTTCGATGTCTTCACATTTTTCCTGCAGCCATTTCGTCTTAGCTTCCCTGCACTTCCTATTTATTTCATTCCTCAGCGACTTGTATTTCTGTATTCCTGATTTTCCCGGAACATGTTTGTACTTCCTCCTTTCGTCAATCAACTGAAGTATTTCTTCTGTTACCCATGGTTTCTTCGCAGCTACCTTCTTTGTACCTATGTTTTCCTTCCCAACTTCTGTGATGGCCCATTTTAGAGATGTCCATTCCTCTTCAACTGTACTGCCTACTGCGCTATTCCTTATTGCTGTATCTATAGCGTTAGAGAACTTCAAACGTATCTCGTCATTCCTTAGTACTTCCGTATCCCACTTCTTTGCGTATTGATTCTTCCTGAGTAATGTCTTGAACTTCAGCCTACTCTTCATCACTTCTATATTGTGATCTGAGTCTGTATCTACTCAATCTGCTTACAATCCAGTATCTGATTTCGGAATCTCTGTCTGACCATGATGTAATCTAATTGAAATCTTCCCGTACTTCCCGGCCTTTTCCAAGTATACCTCCTCCTCTTGTGATTCTTGAACAGGGTATTCGCTATTACTAGCTGAAACTTGTTACAGAACTCAATTAGTCTTTCTCCTCTTTCATTCCTTGCCCCAAGCCCATATTCTCCTGTAACCTTTTCTTCTACTCCTTCCCCTACAACTGCATTCCAGTCGCCCATGACTATTAGATTTTCGTCCCCCTTTACATACTGCATTACCCTTTCAATATCCTCATACACTTTCTCTATCTGTTCATCTTCAGCTTGCGACGTCGACATGTATACCCGAACTATCGTTGTCGGTGTTGGTCTGCTGTCGATTCTGATTAGAACAACCCGGTCACTGAACTGTTTACAGTAACACACCCTCTGCCCTACCTTCCTATTCACAACGAATCCTACACCTGTTATACCATTTTCTGCTGCTGTTGATATTATGCGAGACTCATCTGACCAGAAATCCTTGTCTTCCTTCCACTTCACTTCACTGACCCCCACTATATCTAGATTGAGCCTTTGCATTTCCCTTTTCAGATTTTCTAGTTTCCCTACCACGTTCAAGCTTCTGACATTCCACGCCCCGACTCGTAGAACGTTATCCTTTCGTTGATTGTTCAATCTTTTTCTCGTGGTAACCTCCCAAGTGGCAGTCCCCTCCCGGAGATCCGAATGGGGGACTATTCCGGAATCTTTTGGCAATGGAGAGATCATCATGACACTTCTTCAATTACAGGTCACATGTCCTGTGGATACACGTTACGTGTACGGTGATACAACATGCAAAGTGTTGTTTTCATGAACAATAAAAAGGGCAGAAATGATGTTTATCTCTATTCCAATTTTCTGAGCAGGTTCCGGAACTCTGGCAACCGATGTGATGCAAAACATGTTTTTATGTCTGTAGCACATGGAATAACATGCTGCCTAGAGCCGAGAAGACACTTCCCCTCCGAGACCAAAGTGGCATTAGATGTTGCAAGCTGCCACTGCTGATTGGCTGCCGCAGTGATTGATAAGATGTGGGCAAATCTGGCCCTTCCCCTGGTGAACGACCATACCGAGTTACTGTAAACTCCACCTTATGGAAAAAGTTCAAGGCAATCGTAAAATGCGTTTTAGACAGGTACGTGCCGAGTAAAACTGTGAGGGACGGGAAAAACCCACCGTGGTACAACAACAAAGTTAGGAAACTACTGCGAAAGCAAAGAGAGCTCCACTCCAAGTTTAAATGCAGCCAAAACCTCTCAGACAAACAGAAGCTAAACGATGTCAAAGTTAGCGTAAGGAGGGCTATGCGTGAAGCGTTCATTGAATTCGAAAGTAAAATTCTATGTACCGACTTGGCAGAAAATCCTAGGAAGTTCTGGTCTTACGTTAAATCAGTAAGTGGCTCGAAACAGCATATCCAGACACTACGGGATGATGATGGCATTGAAACAGAGGATGACACGCGTAAAGCTGAAATACTAAACACCTTTTTCCAAAGCTGTTTCACAGAGGAAGACCGCACTGCAGTTCCTTCTCTAAATCCTCGCACAAACGAAAAAATGGCTGACATCGAAATAAGTGTCCAAGGAATAGAAAAGCAACTGGAATCACTCAATAGAGGAAAGTCCACTGGACCTGACGGGATACCAATTCGATTCTACACAGAGTACGCGAAAGAACTTGCCCCCCTTCTAACAGCCGTGTACCGCAAGTCTCTAGAGGAACGGAGGGTTCCAAATGATTGGAAAAGAGCACAGATAGTCCCAGTCTTCAAGAAGGGTCGTCGAGCAGATGCGCAAAACTATAGACCTATATCTCTGACGTCGATCTCTTGTAGAATTTTAGAACATGTTTTTTGCTCGCGTATCATGTCATTTCTGGAAACCCAGAATCTACTATGTAGGAATCAACATGGATTCCGGAAACAGCGATCGTGTGAGACCCAACTCGCCTTATTTGTTCATGAGACCCAGAAAATATTAGATACAGGCTCCCAGGTAGATGCTATTTTTCTTGACTTCCGGAAGGCGTTCGATACAGTTCCGCACTGTCGCCTGATAAACAAAGTAAGAGCCTACGGAATATCAGACCAGCTGTGTGGCTGGATTGAAGAGTTTTTAGCAAACAGAACACAGCATGTTGTTATCAATGGAGAGACGTCTACAGACGTTAAAGTAACCTCTGGCGTGCCACAGGGGAGTGTTATGGGACCATTGCTTTTCACAATATATATAAATGACTTAGTAGATAGTGTCGGAAGTTCCATGCGGCTTTTCGCGGATGATGCTGTAGTATACAGAGAAGTTGCTGCATTAGAAAATTGTAGCGAAATACAGGAAGATCTGCAGCGGATAGGCACTTGGTGCAGGGAGTGGCAACTGACCCTTAACATAGACAAATGTAATGTATTGCGAATACATAGAAAGAAGGATCCTTTATTGTGTGATTATATGATAGCGGAACAAACACTGGTAGCAGTTACTTCTGTAAAATATCTGGGAGTATGCGTACGGAACGATTTGAAGTGGAATGATCATATAAAACTAATTGTTGGTAAGGCGGGTACCAGGTTGAGATTCATTGGGAGAGTGCTTAGAAAATGTAGTCCATCAACAAAGGAGGTGGCTTACAAAACACTCGTTCGACCTATACTTGAGTACTGCTCATCAGTGTGGGATCCGTACCAGGTCGGGTTGACGGAGGAGATAGAGAAGATCCAAAGAAGAGCGGCGCGTTTCGTCACTGGGTTATTTGGTAACCGTGATAGCGTTACGGAGATGTTTAATAAACTCAAGTGGCAGACTCTGCAAGAGAGGCGCTCTGCATCGCGGTGTAGCTTGCTCGCCAGGTTTCGAGAGGGTGCGTTTCTGGATGAGGTATCGAATAATACTTCCCGAGGAGATCACGAATGTAAAATTAGAGAGATTAGAGCGCGCACGGAGGCTTTCAGACAGTCGTTCTTCCCGCGAACCATACGCGACTGGAACAGGAAAGGGAGGTAATGACAGTGGCACGTAAAGTGCCCTCCGCCACACACCGTTGGGTGGCTTGCGGAGTATCAATGTAGATGTAGATGTACAGCCTGCTGGGTATGACGCTTGGGCGCCACCCTCCTGGCTGTATGCTGTGTAGCCGATCTGGATCCTAGGTTTCTGCCTAAACGATATCCGCCGTCCATGATATGCTGTCAGCACTCACGTAAGTGCACTTCACTCTTCGAGAACGTTGGGGGCGAGCAGCACTAGCATCCAGTCAGTCTCGATAGACTTGCGCCTATAGGCTCCTGCGGATGCTACCTGCACGACATCTTTCTGACCCGCACAACCTCGACGCAGCCGACGCAGCAATCTTGTCTGCATTCCTAGTCACACGAGGGACTGCGAAATAGCGCGCCTTCTCCCATGCCGGAGAAGATATTCTGTACTGTAAAATCACTGGCTATAGCCATGATTCTAGATAATACTGTTTCAGTGACGCAGTAAATTGTACGACTGCCGTCCACACTAACCTCCCAGTTCGGCCAGGAGCACCAGCAGCATCACCACCTCACCTGCTCAACGCACACCACCATTAACAACGCTGACCAGAGGGGCTACCACTAGAGTATCATAGCATGCTCCTGACCCCATAGAAAGTATTTTCGGTGACCAAGGAAGGCGACGTGTGTCGTTTTGCACGCGGCACCAAGGTTGGATGGGCACCATTATTTAGCTAACGTGGAAGCTGCAGGGCGATCCTACATTCTGCTGCCTACGAGGGCACTGCACATGCCACAAAACGTATAACTTCATTACTTTTTACCTGCGAGCTTTCAGAACCTTTCTGCTGAGCAAGCTCCACAAGGACGGAGGTGCGCTTACCGAATCTCTTCATTAACAACATTCGTTGAAGCACGGTACCAAGTGAAGCAGAAAACATCAGTAATTTTCGTTAATCTAAGTGAAGCTTGTGAAAAAAAATGGTTCAAATGGCTCTGAGCACTATGGGACTTAACTTCTGAGGTCATCAGTCCCCTAGAACTTAGAACTACCTAACTAACCTAAGGACATAACACATATCCATGCCCGTGGCAGGATTCAAACCTGTGACCGTAGCGGTGGCGCGGTTCGAGACTGTAGCGCCTAGAACCGCTCGGCCACACCGGCAAGCGAAGCTTGTGAAGTTTGAAGGCATGGGTTCCATTATAAATGACTGCAGCTTAGAAATATTTTAAATTTTTTAAAAACTATTAGACTACTGGCCATTAAAAATGCTACACCAAGAAAAAATGCAGATGATAAACGAGTATTCATTGGACAAATGTCCGCTCCCTTAGCTGAGTGGTCAGCGTGACGAACTGTCAATCCTAAGGGCCCGGGTTCGATTCCCGGCTCGATCGGAGATTTTCTCCGCACAGGTACTGGGTGCTGTGTTGTCCTAATCATGATCATTACATCCCATCGACGAGCAGGTCGCCGAAGTGGCGTCAACTCGAAAGACCTGCACCAGGCGAACGGTCTACCCGAGGGGAGCCTAGCAACACGACATTTTTTACTAGACAAATATATAATACTAGAACTGACATATGAGTACATTTTCACGCACTTTTGGGGCATAGATCCTGAGAAATCAGTACCCAAAACAACCACCCCTGGCGATAATAACGGCCTTGATACGCCTGGGCATTGAGTCAAACAGAGCTTGGATGTCGTGTACAGATACAGCTGCCCATGCAGCTTCAACACGATACCACAGATCATCAACAGTAGCGACTGACGTATTCTGACGAGCCAGTTGCTCGGCCACCATTGAAAAGACGTTTTCAATTGGTGAGAGATCTGGAGAATGTGCTGGCGAGGGCAGCAGTCGAACATTTTCTGTATCAACAAAGGCCCGTACAGGACCTGCAACATGTGGTCATGCATTATCCTGCCGAAATGTAGGGTTTCGCAGGGATCGAATGAAGGGTAGAGCCACAGGTCGTAACACATCTGAAATGTAACGTCCACTGTTCAAAGTGCCGTCAATGCGAACATTTTCTGTATCCAGAAAGGCCCGTACAGGTCCTGCAACCTGCGGTCGTGCATTATCCTTGTGTAAACGTCGTCGAACTGTTCGTGCAGATGGTTATTGTCTTGCAGACGTCCCCATCTGTTGACTCAGGGATCGAGACGTGTCTGCACGATCCGTTACAGCCTTGCGGATAAAATGCCTTTCATCTCGACTGCTAGCGATACGAGGCCGTTGGGATTCAACACGGCGTTCCGTATTACCCCCCTGAACCCACCGATTCCATATTCTGCTAACAGTCATTGGATCTCGACCAACGCGAGCAGCAATGTCGCGATACGATAAACCGCAATCGCGATAGGCTACAATCCGACCTTTATCAAAGTCGGAAACGTGATGGTACGCATTTTTCCTCCTTACACAAGACATCACAACAACGCTTCACCAGGCAACGCCGGTCAACTGCTGTTAGTGTATGAGAAATCGGTTGGAAACTTTCCTCACGTCAGCACGTTGTAGGTGTCGCCACCGGCGCCAACGTTGTGTGAATGCTCTGAAAAGCTAATCATTTGCATATCATAGCATCTTCTTCCTGTCGGTTAAATCTCGCGTCTGTAGCACGTCATCTTCGTGGTGTAGCAATTTTAATGACCAGTAGTGTACAATCTCCTAAAAATCTTTTGGTGGCCCCAGTAGCTGTTAGTTCCTTTATTACGGGTTGTGCAAGATCCTGTACAACCCGTTTCGCGATGATTTAATCTCATCCTCAGGAGTGTACGAGAAGCGTTCAGTAAGTAATGCAACACATTTTTTTCTCGGCCAATTTCGGTGGAAAAAATGCGGAATTTGTTATAGGACGCCGTTCAATATTCCCACTTCAGCTCCTATAGTTTCGTGAAGTCCCGATAGGTAGCGGCGCTATACGTAGCCTTCAAAACGGCGGCTGTAACGGAGGTGCGTCCCAGGCAGAGAGCTGTCATTTAGTTCCTTCTGGCGGAAAGCTAGAACTCTTGCTTGCAGTATGTCTACAGAAGCTTGGCAGAGAACGAAAGCACGATGAGTAGTTGGGCGAGGCCTCTGTCATCATAGCAACAAGGTCACGCAAACCTGAACGATATCCCGCACGCTGGCCGGTCGCACACGTCTATGACTCCTGCAATGTGTTCGTTGCAACAAAAATGCAAACGGACTCCTGCTTCGCCATAACGCCTGGCCTCACTCTAGTCTGCGCACACGAAAGGGGCTCACAAAGCTTCATTGGACTGTTCTTCCTCATCCACCCTACAGTCCGAGTCTTACACCTTCCAGTAGAGTGGTACGATCCGACCACACAGGCCCTCCCAGTGAAGTGGTGTAAGGCCGTCGCAATGAACAGAGATTGTGTTGAAAACTAGGGTTTTGTAGCCAAAAGAGTGGGGAATAATATGGTGTTTTGGAATCATGAATAAAGACAACGTGCTTTCAGAAAAAAGTATTGTATTACTTACTGAACGGCCTTCATGCATATGACTAATTTGAAATTACTTCGGTAACAATACATTGTTAATTATTTCAAGTATCTGCTACTAGTCACTTTTTATTTTATGCTTAATCTAACATAATGCAACGTGTTTCGAACATGTTCTGTTCATCATCAGGCATTTATACATACATACATAGAGAAATGTTACTTAAAAATAAACACGTTTATACATACATACATATAGAAACGTTACTTAAAAATAAACAATCTTAAACTAGATTAATCTAGAACACTTTGTCCATTGTGTGTTTCGAACATGTTTTGTTCATCTTCAGGCGTTTATTTTTAAGTTTTTAAGTAACATTTCTCTATGTATGTATGTATGTATAAACGCCTGAAGATGAACGGAACATGTTCGAAACACGTTGCATTATGTTAGATTAGGCATAAAATAAAAAGTGACTGGTAGCAGATACTTGAAATAATAATTATCCCACACAGTCACGGTTCACAAACATAGCCATTATGGCTGAAAATAAAAATACATTGTCTCCCAACATTCAGATGAAGTTCAAATTGCCAGAACCACCTAAATTAGACTGTTACAATATGAAACAGCAAAAATTCCAGTGGGTAGTGGACCCATGAATTGGAATTTTTGATGTTTTATCTTCCAATTCCTGCGCTCGTTAGCCATTGGAATTTTTGATGTTTCACGTTGTAACCGTCCAATCGGTTCTGGCAATTCTAACGGCATATGAACGTTGGGAGATCGTGTATTTTTAATGAACGTTAAATGAGTTATATGTATACACCTGAGGATACGATTAAATCATCGCGAAATCGATGATATAATAAAGGAACTACTAACACCACTACAAGACACTTTATAGAAAATTTTAATAGATTTTTGAAAAACTTTTAAAAATATCTCTATAATGTATCCAAGCTGTGGAAGCCCATCCCGTAAAATCACATATTAAATCTTTATGGATAAGAAAACTAACTGACATGTCAGCAGGAAGGACATTTACTGTAACTACAAGAAGTAACCTTCCTGTCCAAAAATAATAATGGCTTACCACAGGGTCAGTTCTATGTGAAACGGATCGCACACCATGCAGCAGTAGTCCAGAAGAGGGCCGACACGCGTAGTGTAGAGAGTCTCTTTAGTAGACCCGTAGCACTTTCTAAGTGTTCTGCCAATAAATCGCAGTCTTTTGTTCGTGTACCTCAAAATATCTCTGTGGTCGTTCCAATGTAAGTTATTCGTGATTGTAATCCCTAAATACTTAGTTGAATTCACAGGTTTTAGATTTTTGTGATTTATGTTGTAACTGAAATTTAACGGATTCCTTTTCGTACGCTTGTGGGTGAATTCACAGTTTTCATTTTCAGGGTCAATTTCAACTTCTTGCACCATACAGATATCTTCTATAACTTACTTTGCAATTGGATTTGATCATCTGACGACTGTACAAGAGAGTAAATAATAGGATCATCTGCAAACTAAGAGAGCTGTTCACATTGTCTCCTGTATCGTTTATATAGACCAGGAACAACAGAGGGCCTATAACACTCCTTGGGGAATGCCAGGTCTTATTCCTGTTCTACTCGATGATCTGCCGCCATTTACTACGAACTGCTAATTTTCTGACAGAAATTCATAAATACAGTCGCACAACTGAAACGATATTCCGTAGACACACAAATTGATTAGAAGTTACCTGTGAGGAACAGTGTTAAAAGCCTTCTGGAAATGTAAAAACATAGAATCAATTTGACGTCCCCTGTCGATAGCACTCATTACTTCGTGTGAATAAAGAGCTAGTTATTTTTCTCAAGAAAGAAATTTTGTGAAACCTTGTTGGCTGTTGGTCAACAAACAATATTCTTGTAGGTAATTCATAAGATTCGAACACAGTATGTGTTCCAAAATCCTACTACAAATCGACGTCAGTGATATGGGTCTGTAATTCAGCGGATTATTTCGTTTCTTCAGTATTGATGTGACCTGTGCAACTTTTCAATCTGTAGGTGCAGATCTTCCGACGAGCAAGCAGTTGGAACTCTCTGAAAAGACTGCTAGCACTTAGACTTGTACACATTAAGATGTTTATCTTCTTCAGACGAGTTTTCTTGTCGTTGTCAGTACTACTGAGAAAGTGGAAAGAGAGTTTAACTTGGCATACGGACCACGTATCGTCCCTGGTGCATCTTCACGCCACTGAAAGATAAAAGCTACTGAAAATTCCGCGGTCCACCCGAGATGCGATTCCCGCAACCTTTCGATTTCCAGGCATGAGCTTTACCACTAGACCACTAAGCCCGACAACCTATGCATGAGAGGTCCGTGTCTGTGCATTAAATCAGTCACTTTCTTTTATATATGTTTATTTATACCCAGATGCACTTTGAGTTTTGACCAATGTACAATTAGCTAATATGTTTCCCAGAAGACTTCATAAAGTACGTTACAGGTTATTATGCCAGGACAAGTAGCTTTTATTGAATGCTGTACTACGCTTAAAAGAGACAAGATACATGACACTATTCTTCAGCATAGTCTCCAAGTCTCTGGAGATAACGTTCGAAACTTTCTACCTCTCGTTCAGTTTTTCCACGTTAGAATTCTGCTGCTTGGTCACAGAAATGCATATTTTTCCTATTGTTCGAGAAGTATGCTATTTGGATAATAAATTCGAATTACTTATTTTCTTATGTTTTAGGCATAGTTTTATAGTGGACATAACCACATATTTTGCCTATTTTGTTAATAAGTATAATATTTTCTAAAATCTTTTATTGTGCTGCATCTTTTGCGTGTTTTTTACTTAAAATACTTATTCTTTAATAATATGAACATTTTAAATTGTTTGCTCAATTGTTATATTACCATGGAAGCTTATTTTTATGTACATCTCACTGCTAGCAGCTACACTTCGCGCTTGCTCACGTAGTTCTCCGGTCTCCCTGCAGAGTTGTAACAACACGGGTTTTAAGGGATTAGTCGAAACTCTGTGCTTTGGAGCTGCTTGCAATGTAACTCCAAGCAACAGTTTTAACGTTATTATTTAATTTTCATACCATTTTTAATTGTTTCATTTTATAATATTCATAACATGTAAAAAAATGCAACACTGAAGAGACGATTGATTCATTTTCCAAGCCTCCCTCAGTTACCTATCTTCAGCTGAGTCCATGTTCTGTCTACAGAAAATTAGTTCATATTTGTGGTAAGCAGTGACTACTGGGGAGTAATGGCTCGTTGGTGTGTTGTAAGTTCTTTACAATTAAGTGCGACGCCAAAACTGAAAATAAGTAATCAGTCTAGATTGAAGCAAGGTGAGCGAGAGTTCTAAGGAAAAATGATAACGACAGATTGCAAAATATTTTATTGCCGTCTGTTTGAAAAAACGTTGGTAGTGAAAAAGTCGTTCAGGATCTGGACACCAATAAATACAAAGAGAACATAAGACGTAAATCCATGAAAAGTGCTCCCCTCCATATGATATTAGGTGATGTCCCAACAATAATTTTTCGCGGTTCCCTTTTGATTTGTGCGAAGCCTTTTTGTTGGCAGGTATTCCACTGTGGAAATGAACTAATCCTGTTCTGAGAAATTTCATTCAGAATTATACAGATTGTAAAGAGGCAGATGAATCCACTACACGTAAAAATTACGTGCAGCGGCGCTACGACCAAACCATTAAAGAATAAGGTTCAAAAAATTTGATATGGGTGTCAATCGACCGAACACGAGACTGTGAGGGGCAGTTTGTTTCAGATACTGAGTAGGGTCTCTTAACAAAAATGTACGTCTACGCCGTGTCTTTTTTGTGATAAGAGCAGTTTCAAATGACAAATAGCTTCCCAGTTTCCTCACTTTTTTTATCAATTCCATGAATTTACTACGGCCAAATGGTATTCGGTACGAGCGTGTATTGTTGTTTTTAGCTGGTCTGGCAAGTTACATGTTCACAGCTGGTACTGCTTTCAAAGTTATGTTTCCCAATATGATACATTACACTTGTCTATCTCATGGGTTACATTACGTTGTTGTAACTATTCACGCAAATTTTGATCCTATTGACAAGCTAGTGTTTGCTGTGAAGAAGGTGTTTATTGAAGCATCTTATAGAAAACAAGCCTTCAGAGAAGCAGCACCTGACATTCTCCGACCACCAGAACGAATCATAAAGCGCTGGGGCACACGGTTGTCTGCAGTGATTTACTACACCGAAAATTTAGAAACTGTTAAGAGCGTCGATTCCACATTTGATGCTAAAAGTTCAGCCTCCATTCACACTGTCCAAGATGTTCTAAACACCTCAGAAATAGAAGCGTATATATCTGCTCATTTTCCTCATCTTTCGGCGCAGTTGTTTCTATGGGGACAGGCAGTTCTGCTCTTTGTGATTTATTAAGTGTGTTCAAAACCACAATATGTAGGCTTGATTCTGTCCGTGGAAAAACTGATGAAACGCAGAACGAAAAAGACAGAGCATACTTTCAAAAAATCTCGGATACAAGCAAATTTGTGAAATTGAAAAAAATTGAAACGGTATAGTGCACTGAAATTCCGAGCAACACATCTGTAACTGCAGAGCAAGGAGCCGCTTTTTTACATGCACCCTTAAGTTGTTGTGAGACAGAAGTTTTTCGCTCTACAAGCGCATTTTGTGAGACAACGGGAGACGGCTTACTTTCGAACACCTAAAATATGTAGTGACTGTGAATGTAACAGAAGGGAAGTGGAAAACCAATTGTGATAAAATAGCTTCCCGTAAATTAATGTAAACTGTTATTTATCTTGCATGTTTTGTTAACGTTTCTTTATGAATCATTCCCAGGCATTCACGTAAATCCTTTCTGTACCAAAAAGATGTCTATTCCGTTTTTATATTATTTTATATGAACAGTTTATGTGCATAAATCTACTTAATTTTCAACATTCTTCCGTAGCACCACATTTTCAACGCTTCGATTTCCTTCTATTCCGGTTTTTCCGCAGTCCATGATTCATCTTCACACAATGCTATCCTCCAAACATACATACTTAGAATTTTTTCCTCAATTTTTGATACTAGTTGATTTCTCTAGGTCAGGACGACCCTCTTTGCTATTGATAGTCTTCTTTTACTATCCCCCTTGTTTCATCCATCATGTGTTATTTTTTATGTAGCAAAGTTTCGTGGTTTCATCTACTTCGTGGTCACCGGTTTTGATATTAACTTGTCGCTAATCTCATTTCTGAAACTCCTCATTACTTTCGCCTTTGTTCGATAAACTGCGGTCCGAAGTCTCTTCTCATTAAACTACTCTTTCCATTCAGCACGTTCTGCAATCGTTGAGGATAGCTTTGTGATCACCGACGCTTGAGATCCTTTTAACTCCAATTTTATCTTGCTCCTGAACCTTTATTTTATTTCCATCATTGCTTCTTCTATGTGTAGAAAGACTGCATCCATGTCTTACATTCTTTTTAATCCGAACACTTCATTCCTGGTCTTTCATTCCGGTTGTTCTCTCTTATTCTATATTACTTGCTTTTCCTATATGTTACACCAATTTGCATGAGAATTAAGAACAAGTTGCACCGATTTACGTTGTCGAACGCTTTTTAGAGGCCGTCAAATCCTGTATATGTGTATTAATTTTTCTTGTTGCCATTATAAAGAGTAACATCAGAACTGCCTCTCTGCTGTCTTTACCTTTCCTGAAATCGAACTGATCGTCGTCTTACAGTTCCTCAATTATCTTTTCCATTTTTCTATATATTATTCTTGTCAGCAAATTAGATGCATGGGATGTTAAGCAGATTGTGTTATACTTCCGTTTCTGCTATCTTCTGGATTGTTTGGTTGATGTTTTTCCGAAAGCCTGATGTTATGTCTTCAGATTTATGGATTCTACAAACCAACTTGAAGGGTCATTTAGTTGTTACTTTCCCCTGTAATTTTAGAAGTTCTGAAGGTTTGTTATTTGTGGATTCTATCTTAATTAATAACAAGTGTTTCAAAGTTCTGTCATTCTCTAATACTGGTGTGACACTGTTGTCACATATTACTACACGATACTGATTAATTTTCGCTACCATTTTGTCGTTAATTTCATACAGAGTGTATTCCACATTGGCCAGGAAGGAAGGTTTGGTTGTTTCTCACCGTAAATGTGTTCTCCCAGGGCAGTCTCTGGGTCATGTTTATTGGGAGGAGGCTGTCACTGAATTTCATTCGGAAGGGTGAAGCTTCCCTGGGAGCCGGGCAGTTTCCACGGAAGTAAGGCTTCGGCTCTCTTCGTGCTTTTGTCGGCAGAACCAGCGCCTCTCCTAGCCCTGACGGGAAGGGGCCTTGCCACCACTTCCATGCCCAGAGAATAACTGAACATAACAATTTTGCGTATTGTGTGCAGAGATCAAAGGACGAGACACATGACGCTTCCTGAGCAGCATGGCATGGTCCATTGATTTGGCTCAAAAAATTTGGTGTACCCAATCGAATTGTATCGCTTCGGCACTGTGCTTGGCGCGAAGAAGCTGACCAATCGGTGGGACACTGCTCTGTGCCGGTAGCAACGTCTTATTTGTTAAAATCCGTCTTGTGCGCCAAGAATGGGAAGTTACTCCAGCGTTCCCTTATTTCTTCATGAAATACGCGATAAGCACGGCAACAGTATTGAGTGATTCGCTCCATACAGATTTTTTTTTTTTAGACAGTTGTGGAGAGAGATCAGTATTTTGGGATCATTTGAACGTCGCCGGCCGTGAGGGCTACACATCTACCAGTCATTGTTTGGTGCTGATGGGCGCACCGTTCGCTAATTTTGGGGAAATGTAAGTGTCGTATTCTCATCGTTACTTGCCTAGTTTGCCACGCAACTTGTCTTACACAATTCGGATATAGCTTGTGGTATTTTTTATCGTCAACTCAGACTTTGCGAACTGTCTAGATTAGCAGATTAGCATATAGTCTTCGACACTATCTGGTACCTCCTCAGAAAGTTAGAGTAATTTATTAATTTGACTGAGTTTTTGCTTTATGTGATTTTTATTTGATTATTGTCAGTCCTTTAGTGCAAATGAATATCTGTTATTCTTAGTCTTGACTTTCGTACCAAGCTCCTGTACATTGCTCTACAATTTTTTCATGGTTATTGGCAATATCAATGAAATTCTCCAACAGCCATGTATTTATTTTGTTTGATTTTGACGACAACAAGTTTCAGCATTCAACTACGCCATCTTCAGGCCCCGTATCATGCAACCAAGTTGCTACCAAGTCTTCGAATGAACCACTTGTGAAACGGTTTGAATTCATGAAATCCAGGGATATATGGCACCGTATGGCATTATCGTTGATTTAGAGAGATGCATATGGGGCCTGAAGATGGCATAGTGGAATGCCGAAACTGCTTGTCGTCAAAATAAAATAAAATAACATCTTTGTTACATGGCTGTTGGAGAATTGCATTGATATTGATAATTAGTTAACGAGCTGATGTCCCCGGTTTCGCGGAGTGTCCGCGCGGTTAGAGGCGCCATGCACGGATTGCGCGGTCCTTCCCTTCGGAGGTTCGAGTCCTTACTCGGGCATAGTGAGTGTGTTCTTCTTAGAATGAGTTAGTGTACGTTAGTCTAAGAAGTGTGTAAGTCTAGGGACCGATGACCTCAGAAGTTTGGTCCCTTAGGAATTCACACACATTTTCCCCGGTTCATGATGGATCAACACTGATTCACTAATAACAAATATAACCTGGTGCACACCTAAGCTTGTTCTCACTGTAACTGCATCATGGTTGTGCAGAAGTCAGAGAAACGAACGAGCATTGCGCTCGCTCGTCTTATACTATCCAAGACGTGTTTTATAACGAGCGTTGCACTTACGACCCTCGTCTGTGATCCAGAAGTGGGATCGAACTTCCACTGGATGGCACATGTCTTCCATATAGACACCCATTATTTTTTGTATCGCATGAGAAGACCTTTCTTCCAACTTTAATAGATCTCCAATATACCAATTCCACCTGTCTGAATGTACCAGTTCCACCTGTGCGCTCACTCTTAATGCTGACACCTTTGCCTTTAATTTCACCGAAGTTTGCTTTAGCTCCTCTACATACTGAATCAGTCTTTCTGACGACCATTTCATTTTCATTTTCTTCGAATTTGTTGCAGCCATTTCGCTTGGGCTTCCCTGTATTTCAGTCCTTCCAAATAAGTGTTCAGTATCACACCAATGTGCTCCAATAACAGACCTAGTTAGGTGAGCTGCTGCGTTGACCTGACACGGAACGCGCGTCAGGAGAGCAGACAGCGGCCTGAGAAGCCCTGGGCGCCGTGACGCAGCCGTGGCTGGGAAACAGCAGCCGGCCTCAAGCGGGACGTTTCCGCGTGCAGCCCGCTGCTGACGCGCACGAGCTTCCGCCACGTTTGGCCGCCGTCCAGTGGTGTTCCTGTGCGCTGTCTGGCAAAAAAAGCGCCGTGTGCAATGGGCCGCTACCGGCCGTCACCGCCAAACAGACGTTCAATACTCAGCAGCGCTTTTGAGACGGCAGACGAACACTAACGGCGCAGTCAAAACGAGGCACAACTGTGGCTCTTTCCTCGGCTCCTTGTACCCCGTTGACATGTGAACAGTCACACATTGAGACTGCGACAGTGGGACGGCCTCAGATATCGCCAACTGTTCCCTTTCTCCTCATCAACAAGGTGAGTTTCTAAGGAACGTATCCATTATGAAAGTATAGCTGGTCGTAATACATTGAAGAGACAAAGAAACACCCCTGCCTAACATCGCGCAGGACCACCGCGAGCACGCAGAAGTGCCGCAACAACACGTGTCATGGACTCGACTAATGTCTGAAGTTGTGCTGGAGCGAACTGGCACCATGAATCCTGTAGGGCTGTCCATAAATCCGTACGAGTACGAGGGGAACAGCGTCACACTCGAACCGTTCCATCAGGTCTTACTAATTGAAGTCGGAACTCATCTGACAAGATACGATTTTCCAGTCATCTACGATCCAAGCGATATTGTCACGAGCCCAGGAGAGGTGTTGCAGGTGATGGCGTGCTGGAGGCAAAGGAACTGGCTTTCATAGCCCATTAACGCCATATTTCCCCGCACTGTCCTAACTGATGCGTTCTTCGTACGCCCCACATTGATTTCTGCGGTTATTTCACGCAGTGTTGCTTGTCTGTTAGCACTGACAACTATACGCAAAAGCCGCTGTTCTCGGTCGTTAAGTGAAGGCCATCGGCCACTGTGTTGTACATGGTGAGAAGTAATGCCCGAAATTCCGTATTCTCGGCACACTCTTGGCGCTGTAGACCTCGGAATATTGCATTCCCTAACGATTCCCGAAATGAACTGTCCCATACGTCTAGCTCTAATTATCCTTCCGAGTTCAGAGTCCGTTAATTCCCGTCGTGCGGCCATAATGACGTTGGAAACCTTTTCCCAAGAAACATCTGAATAAAAATGATAGCTCCACTAATGCATTGCCCTTTCATGCGTCGTGTAAGCGATACTACCGCCGTCTGTATATGTGCGTATCACTGTCCCACGACTTTTGCCACCTCAGTGTATGCCACGAAGTGATCCGTTATAGGAAGGACACAACACCAGCCGAGCAAGGTAATGGATGTGCAATAGCTCATAAATATTGCTCACCACTGCAATCAAATCTGTAACTCTTTGCACGTCCGTTGTTCACTAGCACCCAGTAAAAAGGGCCCTTCGTCTCCCTCACCTCTAGGCAGGCTCGCACAATCTGTGGTTTCATATGCCAACCAGGACCTGGCCCCTCCCTCCACATTAGTAGAACCATTAGTATAATTTTTATATTAACTACAGATTTGTAAGCGTAATAAATTCCACTGAATCACCTGATGGAAGATACGTCCTCTTAGCCTGCATCTATTGAATGTAATAATTATTCTTCATGGTTACCAGAACATACACTTTTCAAATGCCGGGCTGTGAGTCGTCCGTTTTGTATATCGGGAGTTGGCAGCTTTTTAGGCAGGCAAGCAGAACGTCCCGAGGTTAGCCATTATAGCGTGTCCGATGGGGAGTCCGGCGCCGTCATGACGTTATCATTTTTCTCTGTTCCGTACTCTCACACATGCCCCGTCCTGGCCACCCTTTCAGAACTGGACGATTTCATACCATCTACCTTGAATTTGTCTGTCTCTTTATTTACTTGCTTTGTTATTCGGCACGCTGCTCCAGAAACTTTCTTTTACACTTAGAAGAGTACATATATAACATTATATCTTCTGTCTACAGTTGAAAAGAATGTGTGAGACAGAACTGCAGCAGAAAATCGTGTATGCCCTTGAGAAGAATAGTATGTGCCATTGTAAAGACAATGTTAATGCATTTGCTCAACATTGTGACTAAGTTGTTTACACACAAGCGCACATAGCTTATCATCTTACTGATGCTTCCGAAATAAGTTATATTCTTAAGTTGTGTGGTCATGGATCGATATGTTGCACCGCAGAAAGATATGGGCAAATGCCAAATTTTCTTATTCACCTGCCAGTGCTAAGTCAAAGCATGCCAGAGCGACATCGGTGCACATGTGTTGGCAACACACCAACACTGTATTTGTTTCATACTCCACTTGTTCTGATCATGGTCATTCTCATTTAACTGTATCGCAAGATTGTTTCTCCTCTTTAACGTGTTCCAATGTGTTCCAGTGTGCTCCTAATATAAATTTTAAGTTGTGTAAGGAGTTTTAAAATTGCTTGGGCAGTTGTTATAGCTGGGAGTGTTCTCGAATCTGACGCATCTGGTCAGATGGTCCGTTGGTTAAAGTTGCTTTAGTGACAAGAAGTTGTGTACAATTTTTGAAATAAGTTACATGTGGGAGTAACTGCTGTTATTGTTAAAACCTGTTGTGTTCAGCGCTACGCTCTTTACGTAGTTGGACTTCAGCCGTGTTTCAACGAGCGCTACTACGTTTATTTTTTGCTGTCTGCCGTTTAACTATTTTCTTTATTCAAGAACTTGTTTAATTATTCAAGGAATTTGTTGCTTTGTGTTTTAAGATTATTTTGGGAAACCAGGGTTGTACTATTTTTTAAAATTGTGAATTTTGAACTTTTTTTAATCGTGAAATTTGATTGTCTCTCTCTACGGTATTGACCCGTTAAAGACATTACGTGGCGCAATGCATGTTTTAACTGTGCCACATACATCTACTGGATATTTAATGTAAAATTCGTGCTGAGTTTTTTTTTTGGTCATCAGTCTACTGACTGGTTTGATGCGGCCCGCTACGAATTCCTTTCCTGTGCTAACTTCTTCATCTCAGAGTAGCACTTGCAACCTACGTCCTCAATTATTTGCTTGACGTATTCAAATCTCTGTCTTCCTCTACAGTTTTTGCCCTTACAGCTCCCTCTAGTACCATGGAAGTCATTCCCTCATGTCTTAGCAGATGTCCTATCATCCTGTCCCTTCTCCTTATCAGTGTTTTCCACATATTCCTTTCCTCTCCGATTCTGCGTAGAACCGCATCATTCCTTACCTTATCAGTCCACCTAATTTTCAACATTCGTCTATAGCACCACATCTCAAATGCTTCGATTCTCTTCTGTTCCGGTTTTCCCACAGTCCATGTTTCACTGTACTCCACAATGCTGTACTCCAGACGTACATCCTCAGAAATTTCTTCCTCAAATTAAGCCCGGTATTTGATATTAGTAGACTTCTCTTGGCCAGAAATGCCTTTTTTGCCATAGCGAGTCTGCTTTTGATGTCCTCCTTGCTCCGTCCGTCGTTGGTTATTTTACTGCCTAGGTAGCAAAATTCCTTAACTTCACTGACTTCGTGACCATCAATCCTGATGTTAAGTTTCTCGCTGTTCTCATTTCTACTACTTCTCATTACCTTCGTCTTTCTCCGATTTACTCTCAAACCATACTGTGTACTCATTTGACTGTTCATTCCGTTCAGCAGATCATTTAATTCTTCTTCACTTTCACTCAGGATAGCAATGTCATCAGCGAATCGTATCATTGATATCCTTTCACCTTGTATTTTAATTCCACTCCTGAACCTTTCTTTTATTTCCATCATTGCTTCCTCGATGTACAGATTGAAGAGTAGGGGCGAAAGGCTACAGCCTTGCCTTACACCCTTCTTAATACGAGCACTTCGTTCTTGACCGTCCACTCTTATTATTCCCTCTTGGTTGTTGTACATATTGTATATGACCCGTCTCTCCCTATAGCTTACCCCTACTTTTTTCAGAATCTCGAACAGCTTGCACCATTTTATATTGTCGAACGTTTTTTCCAGGTCGACAAATCCTATGAAAGTGTCTTGATTTTTCTTTAGACTTGCTTCCATTATTAGCCGTAACGTCAGAATTGCCTCTCTCGTCCCTTTACTTTTCCTAAAGCCAAACTGATCGTCACCTAGCGCATTCTCAATTTTCTTTTCCATGCTTCTGTATATTATTCTTGTAAGCAACTTCGTTGCATGAGCTGTTAAGCTGATTGTGCGATAATTCTCGCACTTGTCAGCTCTTTCCGCCTTCGGAATTGTGTGGATGATGCTTTTCCGAAAGTCAGATGGTATATCGCCAAACTCATATATTCTACACACCAACGTGAATAGTCGTTTTGTTGCCACTTCCCCCAATGATTTTAGAAATTCTGATGGAATGTTATCTATCCCTTCTGCCTTATTTGACCGTAAGTCCTCCAAAGCTCTTTTAAATTCCGATTCTAATACTGGATCCACTATCTCTTCTAAATCGACTCCTGTTTCTTCTTCTATCACATCAGACAAACCTTCACCCTCATAGAGGCTTTCAATGTATTCTTTCCACCTATCTGCTCTCTCCTCGGCATTTAACAGTGGAATTCCCGTTGCACTCTTAATGTTACCACCGTTGCTTTTAATGTCACCAAAGGTTGTTTTGACTTTCCTGTATGCTGAGTCTGTCCTTCCGACAATCATATCTTTTTCGATGTCTTCACATTTTTCCTGCAGCCATTTTGTCTTAGCTTCCCTGCACTTCCTATTTATTTCATTTCTCAGCGACTTGTATTTCTGTATTCCTGATTTTCCCGGAACATGTTTGTACTTCCTCCTTTCATCAATCAACTGAAGTATTTCTTCTGTTACCCATGGTTTCTTCGCAGCTACCTTCTTTGTACCTATGTTTTCCTTCCCAACTTCTGTGATGGCCCTTTTTAGAGATGTCCATTCCTCTTCAACTGTACTGCCTACTGCACTATTCCTTATTGCTGTATCTATAGCGTTAGAGAACTTCAAACGTATCTCGTCATTCCTTAGTACTTCCGTATCCCACTTCTTTGCGTATTGATTCTTCCTGACTAATGTCTTGAAATTCAGCCTACTCTTCATCACTACTATATTGTGATCTGAGTCTATATCTGCTCCTGGGTACGCCTTACAATCCAGTATCTGATTTCGGAATCTCTGTCTGACCATGATGTAATCTAATTGAAATCTTCCCGTACCTCCCGGCCTTTTCCAAGTATACCTCCTCCTCATGTGATTCTTGAACAGGGTATTCGCTATTACTAGCTGAAACTTGTTACAGAACTCAATTAGTCTTTCTCCTTTTTCATTCCTTGTCCCAAGTTCATATTCTCCTGTAACCTTTTCTTCTACTCCTTCCCCTACAACTGCATTCCAGTCGCCCATGACTATTAGATTTTCGCCCCCCTTTACATACTGCATTACCCTTTCAATATCCTCATACACTTTCTCTATCTGTTCATCTTCAGCTTGCGACGTCGGCATGTATACCTGAACTATCGTCGTCGGTGTTGGTCTGCTGTCGATTCTGATTAGAACAACCCGGTCACTGAACTGTTCACAGTAACACACCCTCTGCCCTACCTTCTTATTCATAACGAATCCTATACCTGTGATACCATTTTCTGCTGCTGTTGACATTACCCGATACTCATCTGACCAGAAATCCTTGTCTTCCTTCCACCTCACTTCACTGACCCCTACTATATCTAGATTGAGCCTTTGCATTTCCCTTTTCAGATTTTCTAGCTTCCCTACCACGTTCAAGCTTCTGACATTCCACGCCCCGACTCGTAGAACGTTATCCTTTCGTAGATTATTCAATCTTTTTCTCATGGTAACCTCCCCCTTGGCAGTCCCCTCCCGGAGATCCGAATGGGGGACTATTCCGGAATCTTTTGCCAATGGAGAGATCATCATGACACTTCTTCAATTACAGGCCACATGTCCTGTGGATACATGTTACGTGTCTTTAATGCAGTGGTTTCCATTGCCTTCTGCATCCTCATGTCGTTGATGATTGCTGATTCTTCCGCCTTTAGGGGCAATTTCTCACCCCTAGGACAAGAGAGTGCCCTGAACCTCTATTCGCTCCTCCGCCCTCTTCGACAAGGCCGTTGGCAGAATGAGGCTGACTTCTTATGCCGGAAGTCTTCCGCCGCCTCGTGCTGAGTACTTGGTGAATAAAAATTTTAGCGGTAATAGCAACTCACAGCTCAATCCTGTCCCACCACTCCGTCTTGAGACACACGTTCAAATTTTTATGTCTTGTTTTTTAGGACATTTTTTCGCTGTTGACTTTGAACTGTACCGTATTCCTGCTTTGTTGTCAAGGAGATCATTGGCGTAAGTTACTAGGAGTCAATAGGAGGCGCGCCATCGAACTGAAAACATTCCATTCCACTGGTCGGACGTCGGAACGTACTTAGATAGCTGCTGGTCTTTTAATTAATGACTTTGTAGATGTGAGAAGTTTAACCGCTCTCGAGAGTCAAAGCGAGGATGGCGACCGTTATTTAAACTGATCTTGTGTGTGCGACAGAGTAAAGAATTAATTCGGGACTGCCAATAGGCATTCCGATTAGATACTGATGTAAATGGAAATATATTTTTCTAAAGTGCAAAGTTATGAGATCCGGTATTGGATATCGAGATTGATCTTGTTCTATTTCCAGCCTTTTACTACCGCGAATGTTACGAATCCTGCTGAAGAGATCGATGCGGTCAACAAGTAATTTGGTACGGCGGTCGTTTGAAATTTAGCAGCAACTGTAGCATGTGTACAGTTGACGAACGGCACAGAAACTTTTACCTTATGGCTGCTGACTACGAGCAGTTATGAAACCACCCCGGGTGTTGTCGATGAAGCATTAATGAGCCAGTCACTTAATTAGCCACACCGCAAACAGCTCTCCGGTCGTGCACCGAGGTAAAGCCTGGTAAACTAGGAGTGCTGACTGAATGTGTGCCGTGTTGCATACATCTCGCTATGCTACGCTCACTACTTTCGTCCTTCTATATAATGGGCAAAAAAGGAATGCCGATAACAGTTTAACGTCCAGTCGAGTGCGAGGCAATTAGAGAGGAAGCACAAGGTAAGATGGGGAAGAAAGTAGGTGGAGCACATTCAAAGGAACCTACCCGATACGTACCTTAAATGATTCAGGGAAATCTCGGAAACCGAAATCTGATGGCCGAACCTGGATTCGAACGGCTGTTTTCTCTTATGCGACTCAAGCTTTAAGCACTGCATCACCTCGTTCGGTGGGAGAAAATTCACACTATATATTAGTATTATTTGTGTGTAATGAACAGCTTATGAACATCATAAAAAAATTAATTTGGAGAAATGTGAGATAGAATTGAAATTTAAACGTCAGCGTGGAGATAATTCAGTGATAACAGGTTTGTACATCATGGATTAAAACTAGACTTCAGGTTTGCAAGAGTTAACATTATTAAAGACAAATCATTCAGTATCGAGTCATGACACACCTGTGATTCGAATTCGTGTGTTACTTAACTTAAAATACGTTACCAACTTCTTAAAAGTATTATCTATTTTTAAGAACCTGATAAAGCAATCTTGTCTTCCCGAAATATTTCTTGTTTTAAATTAAATAAATCACACGTATGAACCACGACTGTGTCGTAATCTCTGTACTCATATAGTAATTCAATTCCACTATGTTTTCACAAAAAATAACAGATTTATTATTTCTCTTAGAGACTTTTAGTATTAAGGAGAAAATGTGCAAAATAAAATTAGCAACCAGGTTTGGGAGTGAAAGCTTAATAGCCTCGTTGAACTCGTCTACAAAATGGTAAATTTGAGGCGGCCGGAAACGACATCTGGGTAGAACGCCAAGGAACAGGGGGAACATTAAGCGGCTTGTTGTTCCAGTTGGAATCTGAAGTTCATGTTCTTAAGCAACTTTATAATATGACAGAAAAAGAGTGTGCAAAACTGATTTTTAATCTGAATTACAATAGACAGTAGTAAGACGAGAACTTTAAACGCGCAAAAGACAAACGAAGTCGACATGAAAGAGAATGTTACGGATACGGTGGCGGAACTTGAATAAACCAGCAATAGGAAAGAAATGAACTTGGGACGAATCTGCAATGCGAACGAGCAGCTCGGGTATAGATACAGGAATGTGTTACGAACCAAACACAGAAGCAATTAACATAAAAAACGAAAAATGCAACAACAACAACAAAACAAACGGTTAGGTCTGTTCTCTCAGGCATAGCTGCAATTGTGAAACAGGTTATATTTTCACATATGCAATGAAATTAAGGATCAGCTGATGATGGTAAATATACACTGAAACATGTTTGGGTACTCTGAGATGGTTGAAATGGCACAGGAGATGTAATCTTAGCAGGCCACCTCATAAGACTAATTACAAACAATAAAAGAAAGGCAAGAACAGGGATTTTCCTGGTTAGTGGAAGCGGGTGCAAGTGAAATAGATAGACGGTAGTCTGCTAATTTGGAGATGCCGAGACGTTATCAGCCTGACACATGGATGGCGCTAAATTGGAATTAATTTTTTGTATGTGAGGTTGGTACATTTTGCGCAATAACGCAGGTTAAGTTTTAGCGTGTGCGCAGTAGCTGCCTTTACTCGTTGGCACAGAGTCGTGTATTGTGACAGACTCTACAACACAGTACATGACATAATAGCACAGCATTACTTTTGAAGTATTTAATTTTATTCTCCTTCATGAATGCGACGTTTTGAGCCGGAGCTCAGGCGTCAAGCATTCAATGGAAACACTCTGACACTCCTGTCTGTAAGTAATTCAAAATGCAACCGTCAGGTGATGACGTCATGGAAACCATCTTTTGCATTGACTATGGTACAATTTTCTGTGACTTTCCTGGAGCAGCAACGCAATATCTAAAACTTTCTTTACTGAGATACGACTGGGAACAAAATCAAGCCCGCGCCGAAGAGGAAAGGTCCGGGATGGCAGATGAAATACGCTCTTCTTCTTGGAAAGAACGCTGCACACATTTACGGCACAACTGAACCGTAGTTGGTTGCGATCTTCTGGCTCATCCGCTTGACAGACATGACCTTTCCCCTTTGGATTTTTGTTTGTTCCCTGGCAATAAGTTTTGTGTGGCATCAAGTTCAACGGCAGCGAAAAGATAAAAAAGTACAAAACTATCTCCGAGATCAAAGTAAAGAATCCTTTGCTGAGAGGATAACAATTTTTATTTATTTATCTATTTGTTTGTTTCCGACTGTTTGGATATGGCCTGTCACGAATTTCTATGCCAACGTTTTTATCTCAGAGCAGCGCTTCAGTTATCTTCTGGATGTGTTCCAGTCTCTGTCTTCCCCTACAGTTTTTTCGCTCTTCAGCTCCCTCCTGACGTCTTAACACATGTCCTATTATACTGTCCATTATCCTCGGTAGCGTTTTCCGTATTTTCCTTTCTTTGCCGATGTTCCGGAGAACCTTCTCATTACTTACCTATTTTAAACATTCTTCTGTAGCACCACATCTCAAATGCGTCGATACTCTTCTGTCTCAGTTTTCCCACAGTCCAAATTTCACTACCGTACAATGCTGTGTTCACAATGTACATTCTCAGAAATTTCTTCCTCAAAATTAAGGCCCATGTTTGTTACTAGTAGACTTACCTTGACCAGTAATGCCCGTTTCGCAAAAGCTGGTCAGCTTTTTGTGTCCTCCTTGCTCCGTCCGTCTTATTTTCACAATGAGATTTTCACTCTGTAGCGGAGTGTGCGCTGATATGAAACTTTCTGGCAGATTAAACCTGTGTGCCGGACCGACACTCGAACTCGGGACCTTTGCCTTTCGCGGGCAAGTGCTCTCTCAGTCTGGAAACATAGCCCAGGCTGTGGCTAAGCCATGTCTCCGCAATATCCTTTCTTCCAGGAGTGCTAGTTCTGCAAGATTCGCAGAAGAGCTGTGAATTTCGGAACGTAGGAGACGAGGTACTGGCGGAATTAAAAGCTGTGAGGACGGGTCGTGAATCGTGCTTGGCTAGCTCAATCGGCAGAGCACTTGCCCGTGAAAGGCAAAGGTCCAGAGTTCGAGTCTCGGTCCGGCACTCAGTTTTAATATGTCAGGATGTTTCAAGAGTTATTTTGCTGCCTAGGTAGCAGAATTCCTTAACCTCATCTGCTTCGTAATGGCCTATTCTGATGTTCAGGTTCTCACCCTTCTCTTTCATGCTAATTGTCATTACTTTCGTCTTTCTTTGATTTACTCTGACTCTGTATTCTGTACGCAAAAGACAGTTCATTCGTTCAGTACGCAACAGCCTACAAAGGCGTCTATGTAGTCGCAAGACACGAACAGTCAGGTCCTGGGAGAAGGGCTGGTGAAAACCACTGAACATCATTTGTTATTAATTAGCTCCTCCAAAATGTTATTAACCAATAAGAAATTAATTAACACTTGTGCTTCCGGACTGATGAATCATCATTACGTTCAGAGAACACGATTGTCTTTTATTTGAAAAGAAAAAATGTTAAAGTTCAGCTTGAAGAAAAATTAGTAAACTCCAAATACCGGGTGCTAAACAATTTTGAGATTCTTCACTATTTTAAAAGGATTGCAAATCAGACACATTAAATATTAATGAATTAAAATTAACCAGCCCGCCGTCATTTCGGGGCAGAAGCCCGCTTGCGGCTCAAGAGGCCTCCCGAGCCTAGAGCTCGGGGCCCAGCCTCTGGCGACAACAAGACGCGCCATAATGTATACAGCAAACACTCTCCTAAACAGCGAAGGGGTAAAACAAGACTAAAGCTTTTGGTCCAATTCTGAAAGATATCACACTTAGAGTGGCTATAAACATAGGGATATGCAAGAGTCAAAGGTCACTTTGATGTAAAACAAGTATTTGAGTGCCATATAAAACATTCCACTTACTCTGCAAAAGAGTAAGGAAGGAGATATAATACTACTTCAAGAACCAAGACACTACCACTGATTGAAGTGGATTTCCTGTCTTAATATCAACACAGTGGTAGGATGAAATCCAAACCAAAATTGACCACAGGCCACAAGGTCTTAAAATAAAAATCACGAGAAAATAACAGTTGAAAGTTTTACTTAAAATCAGGAGCGTACAGTTTTAACGCATACTCTAAACAGATAAGCCAGTTTCTATAGTTGAACACAAGCAAGCAGGCTCTTCAAATAAATACCAATTAAATGCAAAATGCGGGAACGCAACACACTGAACTTGAAAACCAAGCGGAAGGCAAGCTCCAAGGTGCTTCAAACAAAGTGCAGATAACCGAGACAAGTTTCTGGCGAGCCTTACAACGGGCGCTCACCCATAAATAGTGGGAGGGAGGACGTGGCCCTACCTTCGTCTGGAAAATAAAAAACGGCGTTGATCCGGTGTGCGGCAAAATCCCACGATGAAGGAGTACCGAGCGACTAGGGCAGCTAGGGACACGATTCGTAGCCCTTGCTGAATCGCGTTGACTTGTCCAGGAGGAACCCCGAAACCATCACATCACGCCAACAACCGCACCGTGCTGTACAATAAACGTCGGCTCACGACATTCGCACCATGAAATCCGTGCACCACTAATCTTGGCCAGTTGGGCCCCAAGAAGCACACAGGCTCCGCAGGACACAACTGCTAACCTTCACCTCGACCATCACATTCTTCCTGCAACAGAGAGAGTCGAAGACCCTCGCACTGACAAAGGAAGTGCACAACTCGTTGGGCCCGAGCTATCAGCCACGCAGCACGGCTCACGACGGAGTCTGTAATTCCTCTTCACTTTCACACAGGATAGCAATGTCATCAGTGAATCTTATTAATGATATCTTTTCACCCTGAAATTTAATCCCATTGTAGAACTTGTCTATTATTTTGTCATTGCTTCCTCGATGTATAGATTAAACAGTAGGGGCGAAAGATTATATCTCTTAATCCGAGCATTTCTTTCTCAGTCTTCCACTCTTATTGTACCCTCTTGGTTCTGTTACATATTGTTTATTACCACTATTTCCCTACAGTTTATCTCTATTTGTCTCAGAATTTCGAACGTCTTGCAGCATTTTACATCGAACACCTTTTCCATGTCGAAAAATTCTATGAACGTTCTTTATTTTTCTTCAGCCTTGCTTCCATTATCAACGGCAACGTCAGAACTGCGTCTCTGGTTCCTTTACCTTTCCTGAAGTCAAACTGACCGTCATCTCACAGATCCTCAATTTTCTTTTCCATTCTTCTGTATATTACTCTTGTCAGCAGGTTGGATGCATGAGCTGTTAAGCTGATTGTGGGATAATTCTCGCACTTGACGGCTTTGCGATCTTCGGAATTTTATGGATGAAGTTTTCCCGAAAATCTGATGGCATATCGTCAGTCCCATACTTCCTATACACCAACGTGAACAGTTGTTTCGTTGCACCTTCTCTCAATTATTTTAGAAATTCTGATGGAATGTTGCTTATCACTTCTGCCTTAGTTGACCGTAACTATTGCAAAGCTCTTGTAAATCCTTATTGTAATACTGGATTCCATATCTCTTCCCTATTGATTCCTGTTTCTGCTTCTATCATGTCATTAGACAAGTCCTCCCCGTCACAGAGGCCTTCAGTGTACTCTTTTCACCCATCCGCTCTCTCCTCTGTACTTCACAGTGGAATTCCCGTTGCAATGTTAATGTTACTGCCCTTGCTTTCAACTCCATCGGACGTTTTTTTGAATATTCTATATGCTGAGTCAGTCGTACCGACTATAAATTCTTTTTACATTTCTTCACACGCAGCTATATCATCTTAGCTTCCATGAGTTCCTATTTATTTAATTCAAACGCGACTATTATTTGCGTATTCCTCTATTTTCCTGAACATCTTTGTAATTCCTACTTTCGTAGAGATGTCCATTCCTCTTCAGCTGTATTGCCTACTGAGCAATTCCTTATTGCTGTCTCTATAGCCTTAGAAAATTTCAAGCGTATCTCGTCATTTCTTAGTACTTCCGTTTCCCAATTATTTGCATATTGATTCTTCCTGATTAATCTTAAACTTCGGCCTACTCTTCAACACTACTATATTGTGATCTGAGTCTATATCTGCTCCTGGGTACGTCTTGCAATCTAATATCTGATTCTGGACTCTCTGCCTGACCATGATGTAATCTAACTGAAATCTTCCCGTAACAGCTGGCCTTTCCAAGTGTACCTCCTCCTCATGTGGTTCGCTATTAATAGCAGAAATTTAATACATAACTCAATTAGTCTTTGCTCATTGACTCTTCGTGACTAGTTTCTTGAACTTCAGCCTACTCTCCACTGTCATCGGTATCTACTCCTGGGTATGCTTTACAGTTCAATATCTGATTTCTGAATCTCTCTCGGACCATGAGGTAATCTAACTGAAATCCTCCAGTATATCCTGGTCTTTTCGAAATATATCGCCTCCTATTGTGAAATTTGAACAGAATATTCACTATTACCAGCTGCAATTCTTTCTCCTCTCTCATTCCTACTACCAAGCCCATATTCTCACTTTCTTCAACTCCTTTCTCTACAATTGCATTGCAATCCCCCAAACTATTAGATTATCATCTCCGTTTACTTGCTGAATTACCTATTCAGTTTCCTGATATGCTTTCTCTATTTCTTGATCTTCTGTTAACTACGTCGCCATGTATACTTGAAATATTGATGTCGGCGTTGGTTTGCTGTCGATTCTGGTGACAACAACACTATTACTGAAATGTTCATAGTAAATCATTCACTGCCCTTCTTTCCTATTCATAATGAATCCTACTCTCGTTATACCATTTTCTGTTGCTGTTGATGTGACTCTATACTCATCTGACCAGAAATCCTTGTCTTCTTCCCATTTTACTTCACTGACCCCCACTATATCTAGATTGAACCTTAGCATTTCCCTTTACAGACTTTCGATTTTCCCTATTTCGTCCAAACAAGAGTGCCCTGAACCTCTGCCTACTGCGCCGCCCTCCTTGACAAGGTCACTGGAAGAACGAGGATGAATTCTTATGATGGAACTCTTCGGCCGCCATTCCTGGTTATTTTTATTCAGTATTTAAGCAGTGCCGGGTTTCGAATCTGGAGCCGAGGGCGGTTTGATTGCTAGTCAAAGACGCTACGCTACTCCTAGACCACGGATGCATTCTATTAGTAACGTATGAAAACTTATGCCGGACCGTGACTCGAGTCCGGATTCCCGCTTATCGCGGGCAGTCGCTTTAACCATTTCGGCTATCGGTGCAAGCCTCCCGTACCGAACTGAACTTCTATAAGTCACACTGTCTACATCCTAGTATCCTTGTACGATAGTCCCCTACACTTCTGACTTAATACACTTTCAGTATTATTCTGGACTTCCGCTCCAGTGAGAGTGAGACTATGAGTAATAGTGACCAATCATGTTATGCGTTTTTGCTCGGTTTGGCGTGTAATACGATGGCAATACTGAAAAATAATGCCTCCGAATTTTTTATATGGAAACTCTTAAGGCTTATTAAATAAAAAAGCTTTATTAATAATCTACATCTTTCATCTTCATTTCTAGATATTTATTTCTCAACATAGCCATCCTGGCAACGAACACATTTCTCCCAACGAGAGACCAGTTTGTTGAGACCGTCACTGGTGAATGTTTGACGTTCTTGACAGAGCATCTCTTGATCACTATGAAAGTGAAGTCCTAGGTATTCTTTAAGTTATGGAAACAGATGAAAATCTATTTGGGCTAAGTCGGGACTGTATGGAGGATGACTGATGATAGTGAACCTAAGGCGTCGGATTATTACGATCTCACGGCACTCAGGCGTGGTCTGGCATTGTGATGCTGAAGGATAGGATGCCCCAAAGGTGGACGAATTCTTGAATTCTGAACTCGATTACAGCATGCTGTTTCTCACACATCGACATAGTTACATTACACACTGCCATGTTACAAGCTACAATTCGGAGCAGTCTTGCGGGAGAAGCCTGCAGATATGTGTAATGACCATAACGTTTGTTTTATTTGAAAAGCTTTAGGAGTTTTTACATAAAAACTTCGGACATGTTACTTTTCAGCACGCCCTCATACTTACGTACAAGCGTGAAATCTGAGTTTGAGCTGCCGGCGTGGCCGAGCGGTTCTAGGCGCTACAGTCTGGAACCGCGCGACCGCTACGGTCGCAGGTTCGAATCCTGCCTCGGGCATGGATGTGTGTGATGTCCTTAGGTTAGTTAGGTTTAAGTAGTTCTAAGTTTTACGGGACTGATGACCTCAGAAGTCCCATAGTGCTCAGAGCCATTTTTTGAGTTTGAGTTCGTGGGCTACGACGCCAAGTGACTGTGAAGAGCCGTCGACAGGAGGCACCCAGTTACCGGTTATTGTACGTGGTTATTGTGGCTGCATCACCGGCTAGTTTGAACTGGGCCAGGTGTCTACCATCTGTGGCTCTTAACTGTACTAACTGTGCCCCGGACGAAAGTGTCCCGAACGAAAGTAGTGGCCGACAACAGAACTGTAGTTGAAGACTCCGGTGTGAGTTCTCTAAGAGAGGTGCCTCTCACGACGCCCTACATTTGAAGTGTCTCACAATGGCAGGATCTCTACGCTGGTTTCCTACAGAACTTCTATGCGTGTATCAGTACATCTTTTTGGGGAGCCCAAATTCTTCCTCTCGCCAATGGAATTATACAGTAGCAAATTAAGTACAACTGTGTGACGGTTTCTTTTCCTCTGTTACCAGATAGGCAAACTCGCCAAAACATTCGACTCTGCGAATGTTTCTCCTCAGTCGTTTAGTGGCTCCGATGTTTGCTAAACTAGGTGTTTTACGGAGTCGCCGATTTGTCTTTCCCATCAATTACTCGCCACCGGCCTACAGGGCATCAACAAACAGTGTTCTGTGTCCCGTGTCGGTCACCTCAGTCTTCAGACACAGTCATAAGCTCGTCGCCGCCTTGTCGCGCACTCGCAGACACGAGGCGCAGTGGGGCAGCAGCCGGCGATGGACATTTGGCGTAGTGGGCTTGCAAGTTCCCGCTATGCTCCGAAGTCTTTTTGGGAATCACGTGCTGTTTGTCGCAATGCTATGCGACGAAGGAGGACGTTTCATGAAAATTACTGGACCGGACGTACATCTACTGAACGTACATAGAAAAAGCCGGTATAATTCAAGATGGTATGATTTCAAGCTACTATTTGTTTAATTTTATTAGGAATTAAAAAGAAAACAGGAAGCCTATCTAAAATGTCTTCAGGAAAAAGTACGACTTAAGAGTAGAATATATTTGAAAAAGAAAAACTGCTAAACAAGAATGTGAAAAAGCAACAGTTCAAGGTGGGACAAATGTATGAATAATCCAGAAAATAACGTATAAGTGAGCTATAAAATGACGTTCATGAACAACAGGCCTTGCCTATAAAGGAATCAAAAATATGCATTTGACACTAACACAGTCGGAGGGAAACAGTGGGGAGAACAGTAAAAAATATTGTGGTACGACTAAAACTTAATGGAAGAAGCAGAAATGTGTGGAGGTGGGTAGGGGTAGATGTACTGACATTAGGAGAATTAGAAGATGCTTTAAAACAATGGAAAATCGAAAGGCAGTTAGTATAGATTTTATTAATAACGAGTTATTAAAATACGGCAGCATTTCTCCTTAAACTATGCTTTTTACATTTCCTAAATTTATGCTGGGAGAAAGCGACAATGCTGGAAATACTCAATTTTTAATAAAGGCGATCGAAATGACTCTAATAGGAGAATAACTGCTTTACGGCTACATGTAGAGTAAATTCAAAATTTTAGGTTTAAGGTTAAGACTAACGCCGGACGCAATTTTAACTATAAATCAGTGTAGATTTACATTTTGACGAACAACAATGGATAATATATTCAATTTGAAGATATGAATAAGTATAAGAAGAGAATCTTATAATGAGTCACACATAGCTTTTATCGATTACGTCAAGGCGTTTGGCAAATTAAACAGAAAGAGATCCTGTCAGCATTACAAGAAAACAAAATTCCGCGGCACTTGGTGTGGGCCATAAAAGTGTTGTACCATGAAACTAAATTTGTGATAAAAACAAAGAACAAAATAAGAATGGCACTATAACGAACCAAGGAACTAAACAAGGTTGCAGTATTTCCCCAGTTTTATTCAGTTTATACGTAAATGTCATGACTAAAATGTGGAATGACGGAATAGAAAAGAACAAAGGAGTAAAACTAGGCAAGGACCATAAAATAAGAACATAAAGTATTCTGACGACCAGGCTGTAGTCGCCACTTCAGAGGAAGAATTAGAAGCAATATTTTTAAATGAAACCAAATTTGCCAAAATTATGTCAAAATGTCTGTATAAGAGACAAAAGTAATGACATTTCGAGGAAAACAACTGGGGTGATCAAAAATAGAGCTAGAAAACAAAAGTCAAATAAGTATGTCGTTTTAACTACCTGGGCAGCGGTACTTCCTTTATTATGATAAAGATATATAGAATAAAACAGCAAAATTTCAGGTTGCTTGCGGAAGAATGAAAAGAACATTAAACAAAACGACACCTAAAGAAACGCAAATGAAATTCCATAAAACGCTAGCGGTTCCAGAGCTACGGTACGGATCTGAGGTTTGGATAGCCAACAAGGAAGACATAAGTCGAATAGTGACATCAGAAAAGAAATAACTCAGATTAGTAAAACGATATAAAGTAGAAGATAGAATAAGAAACGAAGACATAACAAATGAACTTAAAACAATTCCAATAACAGAAAAAAGACACACATAAGCAAAAATAGAAGGAACATATTAAGAGAATATAAAAAACAGACATCCCAAAAAAGCTTTACAGTACACACTCAAAGGGGTGAAGGGCTTAGATCGGTCCAGGAAGCGACTGAGCTAAGAAGATAAAGCCGGAACCGGTCACTCGACCCTAGTCCATGTGTGCATTTGATGATGATGATGATGATTTATATCATTTAATGCTAATTGAACGAGGTGCCCAAACCAGTGATATCAGATATTTCTGAGTTTTCCTTGTTCATTCTTTGAAATTAGAGAACCTAAGTTTATTGTCACAGCGCTTACAGTTTGTGAACTGTGGCGTGCAAAAGCTACAGAACTCATGCATTCATTACACTCCTAGCCTTACTTACGTTATCTTCGATCCATATAAATGCCCATTTATGGACTAAGTTCGGGAATGTCGGCAGATTGAAGAGAAGTTAATATGAAGGCTGGAAGATAAAACAAATTTTGATAACAGATGTAGAAAAGCCATTATTTTGATTTCATAAAATTTTGAATAATATTTTCCGTTTACCGAAACAACTGTCTACGAAGGTCAGCGTTATTGGAATAATCAGCGTAATATTTTCCTCTCTTTCTTTTTTATTTCCTTCATGAAAAATTTGGCATATTATTTCGAACTGGTAAGAGAACAAGATAGCAGGTGTCGTTTGTTAATACAATCTATAATTTTTGAGAACGGGTTACAGCAATACTTGTAGTCCTGTGGGTTACATTAAGTGCCAAAGAGAGGTATGCGAAGCGTTACTCGTGTCACATATTAAATAATATAATTTTTCCCACTGAAGAATCATAAAATTTTAGAAACTGAATATGACAATAGCAGACAAAAATGTAGCTTCTAGGCATATACTCAACGCACGAAAAATATGGCTATTTTCTGATACTTCGATGTTTGTAAGTGAGAGGGGAAGAAAGATGAAAATATTATGATGATGAAATAACGTGTTCATACACGTGTGTAAGGGCCGATCAAAAAATTTGCGTTCGAAAACTGTACAGTCTAGAACCTACATGTCATTCAAGCAAAATCGCAATGAGCATTAAGGTAATCAGAGCACTGACGCTCCAGTTTGAAAATACCCGTTTGGTATCATGTAGTGTCCTGCTGCACATCCTCGTCCGATCAGAATCGTCGACCTTTCCAGGTCTGTTTTTAAGGGACCGAAGGCGTGATAATCGCATGGGGAGAGATCAGGACTATAGGGTGGGTGCTCGAGTGTTTCCCAGTAGAAGTGGCGAAACTTTTGCTTTACGATATTCGAGGTATGGGGACGTGCGTTATCCTGAAGCAGCAGTCCCTTTGTCGCAGATTTCCCGGACGTTTCGCCTTAATGGCACGCTGTAATTTCCCCAGCGTTGCGCATTACCGTTCCCAGTGATGTAACATCAGGTTTCTCAGTATTCAAAGTACAGGGTGAGCATCAGCTTCCAAGCAGATGGCTGGCTGTTGAGCGTCCTGGGACGAGAGGACTTGGGATGGCGCTACTACATCATCGATGCTTTCGACTCCGGGTCCCAGTGGTCCGTAATGGATGAGGCTGGCCTCCCAGATAGTCTAGCATCATGTGTCGAATCTCGCAACAGAACTTGCCGCACTATTTCACAATATGCTGCTTCCTACATATTCTTCATTCTCCAATGGATGTTTGCCGGTGTTTGAATTTAGTAATAACGTCACCATAGTTCACCTTCCCGCATTTAACTCATGCCAGTCGGAAAGACACGAATGGCACACTAATCTCATGCTTATGTATTGTTGCTTATATCGGAGTCGCGCTACATTGCAAATGAGCTGAAGCAACGCGGACGGAAACTTTTTCATCATGAGTGAAATTGTCATTGCGTGTACTTCATTACCACTCTACGCCGATTTTGTCCTGTTACGAGTATGCTCGTCGCCTCGTTCATGACGTCCTTTACTTGAGCCACGAGTTTCTGGCCTGCCCATTCGAGAGCACCTGTCCAGGTCACGAATAACGCGTGAACTCGATGCGCGTGGTGACCACCTCTGGCATCCTGCAATGGCTGTCTGGATGACGGCTGCAGTGCCTTGTCTGACGAGGCATATTCCAGGATTTTCAACGTCTTTTACACAAGGCTGCTTATGCCACCCTCGGACAAACGCATTAGAACTTTTAGAATCCAGTGGGATGTCACTGCTGCTATTTTGAAGACATTCCAGAATTAGATTCGAATGCGAAAACGTTGGGTAAAGTCTACTGACCGGAATGGGCTCCACGTCGGAAAATAAGAACTTTTTTTATGTAAAAGTTCCAGCCTCGCCGCTATTTTCACCTCGCCCTGTGCACGAGGCCGGGGAGCGAGATTGGTGAAGCTGATGGTACGAGTATTTAGGAGCGGGAAGCGCCCCTGTCGCGGTGGGGGCCGCAGCCCGGATGCAGCTGACGCGGCGCGGTTTGCCTACACGTCAGGCGCAGCTCCCGCGCTGTCATCCGGTAGCGCCGCAACTGCCGAGTCTGACAGCGCACAGTAGCGTCGCCTCGCCGCATTGCCGGCTGCGTGCTGGCCTAAAAACACGTTTTTAAAACGTTCTATGTTCACACGTAGCGACTAGCGGTCACTGCTGTACCGTGGATAATACATTTCCTTTTCCAATAAAAACACTGTTACAGCTTTTGGAAGTCTTAGAAGGCAAGATAATCGTCGTGAAACGAATTTAGAGACACGCTATTATTATCGTAGCGGGTCAGTGCTGCCCGCACAAAAGTGTAACAGAATGCTCAAACGAGAATGTTTGGAGAAAAAGGCGTGTTTCTAGCGAAACCCTGTTAGGTGACCATAATGAATATTCAATTTGCAGCGGAGTGTGCGCTGATTTCAAACTTCCTGGCAGATTAAAACTGTGTTCCAAACGGCTATTCGAATCTGGGACCTTTGTCGTTTGCAAGCAAGTACTCTACCGACCCTCGATATCCTCGCAGCTTTACTTCCGCCGGTACCACTTCTACTTTTCAAACTCCACAGTTATCCTCCACACCTTGCGGAGCTAGCATTCCTGGTATGAAGGACATCGCGGTGAAATGGATTAGCCACAGCCTAAGAGATTGTTCTAAGAATGAATTATCTCTCTGTGAATGATGTGCGCCGATTTGAATTTTGGCCGGCCGGTGTGGCCGTGCGGTTCTAGGCGCTTCAGTCTGGAACCGCGTGACGCTACGGTCGCAGGTTCGAATCCTGCCTCGGGCATGGGTGTGTGTGATGTCCTTAGGTTAGTTAGGTTTAAGTAGTTTTAAGTTCTAGGGGACTGATGACCGTAGAAGTTAAGTCCCATAGTGCTCAGAGCCATTTGAATTTTCCTGGATGATTATGTGTGCCGCACTGTGACACGAAACTGGGACCTTTGCCCTCACCTTTCAAGGTAGGAAGGTGGAGAGGGGAAGGGGGGGGGGAGATTTGAGTCGTGATTGAATAGCTCATTCGGTAGAGCACTTTCCCGCGAAAGGCGAAGGCCCTGGGGACGAGTTCCAGCCTGCATACATTTTTAATCTGCCAGGAAGTTTCTGTTGGGTAAATTTAGAGAACCTATGTTAGACGATGGCTATCCGGCCATTCTACTTAACACCATTGCTTATTTGGCGTAGAGATAATAAGAGAGATTAGGGGACATGCAGAGATTCGTAGACGGTAATTTTTTCATGGAGATATATTTCGTGTTTGCATGACCTGACTCAACAGAAAGAAATGGTGCATTTTGACATACAACCACAAATCAACAACCTGAATAACAAATATACAAAAGAAACTGTTGTGGATTGGGGGCTTGAACTTCGATCAAAATCACGCTGCCGCTGTAAAAGACTAATACAAGTGACCTGGTAAGACTGATGCGTGGATGCTATGGCAGGAACACACATAATGAAAGTAACACGGAATAGTGAACAGCGAAGTATATTACTCATCTTTGGTAACGCTGGTTATAACAATTGTAGAATGAGGTTTAGCCTATCTGTCCTGCGTTGACTGCAGTTCCTTGGACACAAGCCAAATAATGGTCTCTCGAGTAAAGTTGGAAGAAAACTAAACTTCTGTCTCTATGTACTATTCAAAGAACAGTTCGAAACTGATAATATTCAGTTAAATCTCTAGGCAGGCGGTCTCTGTCCATATGTGATAATTCAATTCGCTGTTCTGCTTCTACTGTTTTACCTATCGGCCACAGTTTCTGCCTCACTCGACCACTTGAAGATTTGAAGGCACAACGAACGTCCTGCAGGAACTCCCTAACAAATTTCGGACTGGCTCCGAACTGACAGCTTCTCGCTCCTGGTTGCTTAAGCGTGCTTCTTTCTTTCTGATGGCGCTGCCGCTCCAAGGGGCGTGACTCTCGCGGGCAGCGTGATTGGTTCCCCCGCAGTGATGTTCCTGCTGCGGACGGACGCCCACGGTGCCTCTAGTACTAACGCAAACTCTGCTTGTGTGGTATCTCAGAACATCACAGAAACAAGGATTATACATTGCTTACAGAACAACAGACACACCTCAGTCATATTTACAAACAGCAATAGGCAAACCAAATAAATATCAAGGAGCAGGTAGAATATTGAATGCAAATCAGTATATGTGGAAACGGTAGGCAGAAATTTCAAAAGTAGGTATAAAGAACATATAAAGAGGTGCAAATGTGAAAACAACCCTTCTACCTTCGCTGAACAGCTGATAAAAGATGGACGTGACAATCTAACATGGAAACGGACATTAGAATTATTGTAGCGACTAATTACAACAAAAAACTCCTGACATTAAAGGGAAAGCTGTCATATACAAAGACCCCTAGCAATGAATAAGAAAGTACGAGGCTTGCCCAGAAAGTAATGCACCAAATTTTGCCTCAGCCGAAAACAATGCTACAAATGCGGAACGTTACGTATGTATTACTTGAAGTCTCCTGAGTGAGCGCGCCAAGTTTCCGTCACTTCTGACAGATAGCGTAGCAATAGGACAATTTTAAAATGGCTTCTGTAGGTGATGTACCTTACAAGCAACGTGCAGTCATTGAATTTCTTACTGCAGAGAAGGAAACTGTGGGAAATATTCACAAACGCTTGTGCAAAGTGGATGGATCATCTGCTGTCGACAGAAATACTGTTAGTCGCTGGGAACGGAGGGTGAGATCATCAGAAGGCGGTTCGGCGGAGCTCCTCGATATGCAGCGGTCGGGGAGACCATCCACGGCTGTCACACCTGACATGCTGCAGCGAGCTGATGTTGTTCGCGAGGACAGACGCATTACGACGCGGCAGTTGGCGATGCATCTGTCAATCAGCAAAGTAAGTGTGTATATAATTATTCACTCTCTTGGATATTGAAAACTATGTGCAAGATGGGTCTCGCAGTGTCTAACAGTGGATCACAAATCGCGCAGAAAAACATTTGTCGTTATTTGTTGCAACGTGTTGAAGCTGAGGGGGAGACCTTCTTGTCCCGGATTGTGACAGGTGATGAAACCCGGCTTCACCATTTTGAGCCTGAAACAAAACGCCATTTCCACTCCCCACAGAAAAAAATTCAATGCAAGTGCTTCCGCCGGTAAGGTCATGATCACCGTTTTCTGGGACTGTGAAGGTGTGATTCTCGTTGATGTGATGCCAAGAGGCGGTACCATTAATTCAGAAGCATATATCAACACATTAACAAAACACAAGGTGCACATCTGGCGTCTTTGGTGCGACAGCAACCCAGCACATATTTTGCTGCAACTCGATAGAGCTCGGCCCCACACGAATCTGAGGAATACTGAACGCATTGCAAAACAGGATTGGACACAGTATTACCCCATCCACCCTACAGCCCTGACCTAATCCCCTCGGACTTCCACTTGTTTGGGCCATTAAAGCATACCATTCTTGGAAGACATTTTGAGGACGCTGAGGAGGTGATACACAGTGAAGCTGTGGTTCCGCAACCAGGTTGAGTTGTTTTGTGGGAGGAGACCAGACAGCGAGGTCATCGGTCTGATTGGATTAGGGAAGGACGGGGAAGGAAGTCGGCCGTGCCCTTTCAAAGGAACCATCCCGGCATTTGCCTGGAGGAATTTAGGGAAATCACGGAAAACCTAAATCAGGATGGCCGGACGTGGGATTGAACCGTCGTCTTCCCGAATGCGAGTCCAGTGTGCTAACCACTGCGCCACCTCGCTCGGTCCCGCCACCAGGACGAGGATTGGTACCGACAGGGCATACACCCCCTTCTTTCGCACTGGAGGAATGCCATAGAATGGAATGAAGATTACGAGGAAAATACTGTGTGTAGATAAAACATCGTTCTTTCGTGTGTGTAATTCTCATTATGTTCAATAAAGAATTGTTGAAGAAAAAAATGCGGTGGATTACTTTCTGGACAACCCTCGTAGTTAAAGACCAAGTCAATACAAGCAATAACTCATGGTGTTAGCCACCAAACCACTAAAACAATGACAAACAGAGAAGTGAAACATAACCAGACTGAATCTTTCTCTCCCTCACACGCTCTCTCTCTCTCTCTCTCTCTCTCTCTCCCCCCCTCTCTCTCTCTCTCTCTCTCTCTCTCTCTCTCTCTCTCTCTATCAGACACACACACACAACAAATGAACAAATATAAAACTACATACAGAAACCACAACACAAACAAAAGACAAAGACGAAGAGTAAACACACAACGGCAGTCGGCAATATTACACACTGTAGTCATACACATTGAATATACAGCGAAAAGTGTAAGTGAGGTAGCGTGGAAATAAATGTGGTCGACAAAACTCTGAAAATGGGCCATCTGGAGTGTACAGACCGACTAAATACATCTTCAGGACGACAGACACGGGTTAGCAACATAATAAATCGTAAGTAAAGCCGAATGATAATTTAACCTCAAGAAACTTGCGCAGCGAAAATTGTTTCTAATCTTAATAACTAGAGAATGCGTAATATAATATTTGTAACTGCTAAGTAACGGATTTACTACACAGAGTGTCCCATTTATCTTGCTGACCCAAAAGCCTTAAATGAAAAACATGCAGCGCCGTAGAGATGGGCCAACATGCCGAATGGACCGCTTAGGATTGGCATCATGTTCTCTTCACCGATGAGTGTCGCATATGCCTTCAACCAGACACAATCGTCGGAGACGTGTTTGGAGGTAACCCGGTCATGCTGAACGCCTTACACACATTGTCCAGCGAGTGCAGCAAGGTGGAAGTTCCCTGCTGTTTTGGGGTGGCATTATGTGGGGCCGACGTACGCCGCTGGTGGTCATGGAAGACGCCATAACGGCTGTACGATACGTGAATGCCATCTTCCGACCGATAGTACAACCATATCGGCAGCATAGCGGCGAGGCAATCGTCTTCATGGACGACAATTCGCGACCCCATCGTGCACATCTTGTGATTGACTTCCTTTAGGATAACGACATCGCTGGAATACAGTGGCCAGCAAGTTCTCCAGACATGAACCCTATCGTACATGCCTGGGACAAATTGCAAAGGGCTGTTTATGGACGACGTGATCCACCAACCACTCTGAGGGATCGCGGTTTAGGAGTTGGACAATCTGGACCAACAGTAACTTGATGAACTCATGGATAGTATGTCACGACGAATACGGGAAAGCATAACTGCAAGAGGACGTGCTACTGGGTATTAGAGGTACGGGTGTGTACAGCAATCTGACCATCACCTGTGAAGGTCTCGCTGTATGGTGGTAAAACATGTAATGTGTTGTTTTCATGAGCAATAAAAAGGGCGGAAATTATGTTTATGTTGATCTATATTCCAATTTTCTGTGCAGGCTCCGGAACTCTCGGAACCGAGGTGATGCAACTCAGCCTAATGGGATAGCAGATTATAGGTCGAATACGAGGGATATGGCCCATCTTCATCCAACACCCTACATTAGCTGCAAAAACGTTGCATCCCATGTAAATAAGAAGGATCTGGTCACCCTTGTTTTTATGAAGGGGATCAGGATCAGGACAGACACATTCAGTAAGGTATTTGACGCCACTTTCTAGCAGAATTATGGAAGACGTTTTATATTCCCATGTTATGATCGTTTCAAAGGATGATTATCACAATGAATTTCAGAGTCTGCTCGGTAGTAGATAGCGGGACCCACGGTGAAGCCTCATTTCTTAATTTCTTGAAAATCTTCGACTGAGTTCCGCATTACTGCCTAATGAAGAAATTACTGTCTTATGGAAAACCCGTTCATCTTCGTAACTAGATTGAAGACTTTCTAAAAATAATACCCTCCAAATCGTTCTCAACGGAGAGAAACCGACAGATTCGAAAGTAGCTTATTCTATGGTGCAAGGGAGTAGCAAGGTCTTTGTTCAAGTGTCAAAATAAATGAAAAAAACATACAAATGCCCAGGTTTACGGAAGACATACGAGGGTGTGCTGAAAAGTAATGCCTCCGAGTACTTCATTCCTTTCTCAATATCGCTTGAGACAATACGACTGTATCGATATCAGTAATGTGGCACGTTAATTTGTTCCTGCTCGTAATGAAGGAAACGGTGGTGCTAACCTCAACGTGTATGATAGAGCTCTGAGAGGCCCATAACGTACGGTGACCAACGAGAGCCATCGGAATCGAGTTGATGAACTCACCAGAGAAAATCGTCGGATAACACAGACACAGCTCTCAGGTTATAACGTAACAACACTTCCGGTTAATTAAGTTTTTTAAATGACCTGTGCACCAATTCCTTGTTATATGGAAAAGACATCTATTCCGAAGAATACTGAATATACAGTTAAGTGCTGATATAATTATAACCGAATGGTTATCGCGCGACTACTTTTGCATGATAACGACCGAAGGAAATTTTGACAAAAAAGGTAAAAATAAGAAATAGTTAGTGAATTTTGGAGTCAATAAACAGAACATTTTTAAAAGATGATTGTCAACAGCTGTTAAGTAATGTATAAAACGCATATTTGAACTATCAGATGTTTTTATTTTAAATCCAAATTCTACCGGTTTCGGATACAGAGCAGTACTGCTCTGTACACATTAGATTTCGGATTTTTGCTTTTAAAGTCCTGCCTGATATATTTATATTCATGGCATGCACTACACATTTTAAGTAATGACTAATGCAATCTGGTGGCTTAAACTATTTTAACCCTTCATCCGTGAAGATGGTCCAAGACCGAAACCGGTAGAATTTGGGTTTAAAATAAAAACAGCTCATGGTTCAAATATGCATTTTATAAATGAACTGAATCTGATATAATTTCAGATTGCAAATTACATAGGAACGGTCACCAGCTCACTGTATGAGTAAAAATTATTGTTTATAGATTATAATTACAAACTAATCGCTGATTTATAACCAAAAGCACGGAGCCAAAAGCACTGACTCGAACTCAGATGTAAAAAGGCAGTTAATACCATGACATGAAGATAATCAGAAAACCACCAAAATAATTTGTACTGAACTCATGCACGTAAAAGTTAATTGTTTGAATAATAGTTCGCTTAATGAATAGCTCTGCGTTGCTCGCTGTAATACTAACTGTTACTGATTTTTAGAAATATAAATGTTCGAAAATACTTGTTTCCTATTATAGTAAGCTATTTTTGGAAAGTTCGTAATGTTTCATTCAACGAAGAATAAGTTATTTTACACTACACTCTTACGTAATTTGAAAATGTGAGCTGAGGTTGCAATGCACACACACACACACACACACACACACACACACACACGCACACGAAAAGAAAAAAATGAAATGTATTATTCTGAAGTAATATTTTCTCAAGATTCATTTAAAATCATCCTTTAACTCTTTTAGCGTTAGTCATTATTCTTGAACTACCTGGTCTACCAAGCAACGAAGATCGTTGGTGTTAAATGAGAGTTTTTCTAGGCAAAATATTTATTCTCATTTAGCTTTCTTGTACCCATATTTGTCTGTGAAACCTCTGTGATTACCATTTTTAAAAACGCCTCTTCCTCCTCAACTACATACCGTAGTAGGTTTATAGTAGATCGAGTTCGAATAGACTGCGTTATTCACCTATACTGCACTTTCTTATTCCACTGACGTTTCAGCAGGCTCATGACCTGAGTCCTTTTATACTTCCGGCGATTCCCCAGCATCTGATTTCGGAACCCTGTCTCTCTCTAAAGTAATTCTGTTAGTATCAGCCTGCATGTTCTGGCCTTTTACACGAGTGCTTTCACTCCTTGTGAGTTTTGAACAGCCTGTTCACTGTCACTTACTGAAGTTTATTGTCAAACTAGAGAAGTCTTCTTCTCTCTCGCTGTATTGCCGATTCTTTATTCTCCCGTAACTCTGACGTCTTTTCCTTCGCCTGCTGTAGCGATCAAATCTCATTTCATTACCTGATTTTACGTGTTACATTCTTCAAATAGCAATTATAGCATTTTTCTATCTCGGAAACCTCTCTATAACTGCGGCGGACTTAATCACTCCGATTAATTATCAGTGATTGCCTTTATGTCGAGTAGGATTCTCACTGTCATCACTGACTTTTCTGTAGAACAGGATTGAGGAGGAAAGTAAATAAATTCTGCTTGAAAGGCTGTAAGAACAAGATCACTCTAGACCAGTTAATTATGTGTGGCGGGTCAGATAGAGGAAAGAGCCGATCAAGCCATGTACTCGCAACGACCTCCACATTAAACGGAAAGCTGCTAAGGATGCATGACTTTTCGCAAACATACGTTAATTACGCATGACTTTGACCATGGAGATCATTTGGTTTTAGGTCCCTGAGCAGCAGGATTATTGGCACTGTTGCTAATCGTGAATATGTTAGTTACTTGGTAGTGAAGAAAGACTCTTTTGCTCAGTTCACTTTGTTCGCAGTTCTGTGTCGGTGTCACACGGACATTTATTAACAGCTTTTTTGTGAACGTGTGTCAGTGACAGCGTTGAGCAGAGCGAGTACGTAATTGATCAACTGGACAAGTAGCAATTCATAACATTCTTCCAACAAATGCTCAAGATTTTAAAACACTGTAAAACAATAGCAGAATTGTTATCGAAGTACATGGTTCATGGTTTTCTAACAGCAAAGTTACTGGAATCCGTGAAAACTGTATTGGAAAAGTGGTTCTCATATGCATAAATGATTAATTATAAAGATATTATAACGGACACAGCAACAATGATCGCGTCCAGTAGCACAACTGAGATGATACTCCATAGGCCCGGAGTTTGATTAGAAGTCGCTTGTACAGAACGGTGACGAAAGCCTTCTGAAAATCTAAAAATGTGGAACCAGTTTGACATCCGCTGTCTATAGCTCTTATTACTGCGTGAGAATAAGTAGGTAGTTGTGTTTCACAAAAACGATATTTTCTATATCCGTGTTGGATGTTTAGCAATAAATCGTTTTCTTCGAGGTAATCCTAATTTTTGAATACAAAATATGTTCCAGAATCTTACTACACATCGACGTTAGTGATCTACATCTACATACATACTTCGCAATCCACCATACGGTGCGTGGCGGAGGGTACCTCGTACCACAACTAGCATCTTCTCTCCCTGTTCCACTCCCAAACAGAACGAGGGAAAAATGACTGCCTATATGCCTCTGTTCGAGCCCTAATCTCTCTTATCTTATCTTTGTGGTCTTTCCGTGAAATATAAGTTGGCGGCAGTGAAATTGTACAGAAGTGAGCCTCAAATGCTGGTTCTCTAAATTTCCTCAGTAGCGATTCACAAAAAGAACGCCTCCTTTCCTCCAGAGACTCCCACCCGAGTTCCTGAAGCATTTCCGTAACACTCGCGTGATGATAAAACCCAGCAGTAACAAATCTAGCAGCCCGCCTCTGAATTGCTTCTATGTCCTCCCTCAAACCAACCTGATAGGAATCCCAAACGCTCGAGCAGTACTCAAGAATAGGTCGTATTAGTGTTTTATAAGCGGTCTCCTTTACAGATGAACCACATCTTCCCAAAATTCTACCAATGAACCGAAGACGACTATCCGCCTTCCCCACAACTGCTCTAAACTACTAATGGAGTATTCAAACATTACGGGATTTTTTTTCCTATTCATCTGCATTAATTTACATTTATCTATATTCAGAGTTAGCTGCCATTCTTTGCACCAATCACAAATCCTGTCCAAGTCACCTTGTATCCTCCTACAGTCACTCAACGACGACACCTTCCCGTACACCACAGCATCATCAGCAAACAGCCGCACATTGATATACACCCTATCCAAAAGATCATTTATGTAGATAGAAAACAACAGTGGACCTACTACACTTCTCTGGGGCACTCCAGATGATACCCTCACCTCCGATGAACATTCACCATCGAGCACAACGTACTGGGTTCTATTACTTAAGAAGTCTTCAAGCCAGTCACATATTTGGGAACCAATCCCATATGCTCGTACCTTAGCAGTGGGGCACCGAGTCAAACGCTTTCCGGAAGTCAAGGAATATGTCATCCGACTGATACCCTTCATCCATGGTTGCAAGATATCATGTGAAAAAAGGGCGAGTTGCGTTTCGCAGGAGCGATGCTTTCTAAAGCCCTGCTGATGCATGGGCAGCAACTTCTCTGTCTCAAGGAAATTCATTGTATTTGAACTGAGAATATGTTCGTGAATCCGGCAACAAACCGATGTTGAGGATATTGGTCTGTAATTCTGAGAATCCGTCCTTCTACCCTTCTTATATACAGGCGTCACCTGCGCTTTTTTCCAGTCGCTCAGGACTTTACATTGGGCAAGAGATTCCCGATAAATGCAAGCTAAGTAAGGAGCCAATGCAATAGAGTACTCTCTGTAAAACTGCATTGGAATCCTATCAGGACCTGGCGATTTATTTATTTTCAACCCATTCAGCTGCTTCACAACCCCAGGGATGTCTATCACTATGTCCTCCATACGGGAATCTGTACGAGACTCAAACGGCGGTATGTTTGTACGATCATCTTGCGTGAAAGATTTCTCAAATGCTACATTAAAAATTTCAGCTTTCGTTTTGCTGTCTTCCGTTGCCAGGCCAGACTGATCAGTGAGTGACTGGATGGAAGCCTTCGACCCGCTTACCGATTTTACGTAAGACCAAAATTTCCGCCGGCTGGAGTGGCCTAGCGGTTCTAGGCGCTACAGTCTGGAACCGCGCGACCGCTACGGTCGCAGGTTCGAATCCTGGCTCGGGCATGGATGTGTGTTATGTCCTTAGGTTAGTTAGGTTTAAGTAGTTCTAAGTTCTAGGGGACTGATGACCTCAGAAGTTAAGTCTCATAGTGCTCAGAGCCATTTTGAACCAGAATTTCCTTGGGTTTTCAGCAAGATATTTTGCTAAGGTATGACGGTGGTAGTGGTTGTATGCTTCGCGCATCGCTCTTTTTACAGCAGCACGAATCTCTACTAACTTTTGCCTGTCCTCATTCTCCCGATCTTTCTTGTACCGCGAGTGCAATTGTCTTTGCTTCCTGAGCATTCTCCGAATTGCGCTGTTAAACCACGGTGGGTCTTTCCCGTCCGTAACCCACTTCTTCGGCACATACTTCTCCAATGCTTGACTTACAATGTGTTTAAAATTTGCCCATAATTCTTCCACGTCCATCGTACCGGAAGTAAATGAAGTCAATTCATTTACTAAGTGGGATGCTAACAACTGCTTATCTGCTCTTTCTAGTAAGAATACTCTCTTAGCCTTCTTGACCGACTTTTTAACTTTCGTAACCATAGTCGGAATGACAACATCATGATCACTAATCCCTGTCTGAACACTGATACCGTCGATGAGGTCTGGTCTGTTCGTGGCTACCGGATCTAAAATATTTCCATTACGCGTTGGCTGTCGATTTAGCTGCTCAAGACAGTTTTTGGATAATGTGTTCAAAAGTAATTCACACGACAGCTTGTCTGTACCACCTGTAATGAATCCATAGACATCCCAGTCTATACTAGGTAGGTACTTCTGCGATACAGAGTGTAGACTCCCTTTGAATGGTTCTAGAACTGTCACGGTGGAACTTGGTGGCCGGTAATAACACCCAACAATTAACTTTATTTCTCCTAGCCCTGTTAAACGTGTCCAGATAACTTCACAATCACACTCTACTTCGACCTCAGTAGACACAGTATTTTTGTCAACTGCAATGAAGGCACCACCTCCTACTGTGTCTAATCTGTCTTTCCGATACACGTTCCAACCCTCACAAAATATTTCAGAACTTCCTATCTCAGGGTTCAGCCAGGTCTCAGTCCCGAGAATAATGTGCGCGCCACACGCTTCCTGGAGGGCAGTAAATTCAGGAACTTTATTCCGAACACACTGAAAATTACTGCTAATATCTTGAAAGCTGAAGTGTCTTTACACTGAGCGCGTCCTGATTTCCCTGCCTGCACGTCGACTGGTGAGTGTTCATCAGGACACCTCGCACTACTGCCTAGCCTAAAAAACCCCCATGTGCACGCCACAAGTACTCTGCTACCCGAGTAGCCGCTTCCTTTGTGTGGTGCACCCCTGATCTATCTAGGGGCGTCCTACAATTCCCCGCCCAATAGCGCAAATATAGAAATATGCAGCCAAGACCGTCACAGAGCCGACGAAGTCTCTGGTTGAAACCCTCCACTCGGCTCCAAACCAAAGGACCCCGATCCACTCTGGGAATGATGGGTCTATAGTTCAGGGGGTTACTCGTATTTCTTTTCTTGGATATTGTGTGACTTGCGCAACTTTCCAGTCTTTAGACACAGGCCTTTCTACGAGCGAGCGGTTGTATGTTTGGAAATTATGGAGCTACTACATCAGCATACTCTGAAAGGAATCTGCCTGGTATACGATATGGACCGAAAGTGTCGCCTTTATTGATTTAATCTGCTTCACTGCACCGAGGATATGCACTTCTAAGTCGGAATAGTATTTGAGTATCATGCAGTTGCTAAATTGACGTGAAAATCATTCGAGTAGCTATCAGTGACAATTCAGATAACCAAAATTCGATAGGATACTATAGTGTCTCAATTCAATCTGATTATTTAATGTTGAGCGTGGGGTTCTCTGTAATGCCTTCATGATATGTATTTCCTCCAAGACGTGTAAAACCTCTGTTATTATTTCCTTAACCATAATACGCAAATTATTTTCAGTGTTGGAAACAGAGCGACCCGCTCCTTTTAGATGAACTGAGACAGCTGATTTGGAGCAGGCGAAGTTTACATATATCAACCATTTATTAAAATCGCACGGGATTTTAAGTTTTACTTGCACTGGTTTCATACAGCTGGTGTCTACCGGAGCTTATAATATATCCTACGGGGTGTCGTCTGGTAAGCTATTTTTCAGGTTTCTTCTGTTCTCGACGTTTCGTTTCCATACTAGAGTATTATTTTTTGGGTAATAATTCCTGTGAGTTAATTAATTTTTAGGTATTTTACCCCGTTCACGGTAGTGTACTATTCATTATTTGTTTTTTTCCCGCTTTTTTTAGGCCTGGTTCGTTCAGCGGTCACGACTGGTACATTTTGACGAGCATCTTTTGGGTGTACTCAGTTTTATTATGGCAAACCGACAATATGGTTTGATTCTTAACGTGAATAACTTCCCGAAAGCTGGGACGCTGTAATTGTATATGTATGTTGTGGGATTATAATCATTGTGAGTACTTTCATTATTTTTTGTTGAATGCCAACACTATGGTTCTGTATTTCTACCATTTCAAAAATCTCACTCAGTGATTTTCATTCTTGACAGATAAAGCTGAAGATGCGCCTATAATGAAGTGTAACCGGTAGTTGAAAATAAAATACCTCCACAAAGCTATGAGGCTTTTGGAAACACCTCATCATTCTTGATTTTTTAATTATTATAAGTTTTATGATGATTTGAATGGTTATTGAGTGTTGAGTGCTGTTATTGTTCATGCCGAAGGTACTTTCAGCCGCCTAATAGGAAAGAGTTATCTTCCTCGAAGCACAGTGAGCCCTCTCCTTGCTGTTTTTGTGGGGCTGTATCGTGAGTGCGTCATAACAGATACGTGTATAGCGTGGTGTCACGGTTGTGTTGAATTATGACGTGAGGAGGGAGAGGGTGAAATTCAGTGCCGGGTCGCAGTCTACTCCTCTCAAATAGCACCGAAGAGGCTGTCAGGCTGAACGTCCTCCAGAAAGACCGTGTCTAGACTGTCACGTACCTTCGTGAGACACTACGAAGAGATTTGCAATTTGATACGGTGACAATTTCTTTCACCACCAGGATGTGAACCGGATACCGCCGAGTCGAGCACCACTGAAAAGGCGTCCTCTGCTTTCTCGGTTATGAGGGCGAGTTTCATTGCAGGGGTATCTTAGAATTTCCGTGAGCCGTTTTGGAAATATTTATTTAAGAAAAATCTCCTTGAATGTTTCATGTTTACGTTAAAAAGACTTCTCCAAAATGCTTGAAAAACAAATGTGTTTCCCCATTGAATCATCTTAATTCTTAGAGTGTTGTTTCGGCGTAAAGGTAACACCCTTTCCTGAAATCCATTTTGTCTTCTGAGACTAGTCTTCGATTGACAGCTAATCCACACTTAAGCTCGTAGCCCCATCGCGTTCCTCTAGTAAATGGAATTTGTACTGGACTGGTATTTTTCAGTTATATGTGTGTTCAGCAGCTGATCGCCAGAAGAGTGTAGCAAAAACTGCAGAGATGGAAGACCCAGCGAATGAACTCCGCACTTCCCCGCGGAGCAGCGGCGCGCTCGTCCGGAAGCTCGCGCTGCCTCGCGGCCGTCGTTAGCGGCTGCCGTTAAAGATTGAGTTATGCCTGTCGAGGCCCTCTGCGGGCCTTGTTCGGCTCCTCATCTGTATTCCGGAACGTACGCGTTCCGTTAATTATGACGCCCCACTGGCGTGCGTCACAGCGGCCCATAGTATTACCACCTATCGGCTTTCCACGTTCATTTGTTTCACTGTGTTCGTGCTTCACGGCAGGCTGTATCTCATGGCGAGTCGGTATTTTTTTTTTTTTCACTCACGCGCTTTCGGTCGAACTGCCTGTTGGCACGTACGATCGCAGAGCCAGTGTGGCGGTTTTACTGTCCGGACAAAATGCAGGCTGTTGTTTTTATCGGCCGGGTAAATGGCAGACACATTATTTCAGGCTCCCTCTGGCATCTCATTGTGCTCTCGATCTGTTTTGTGTAGGGGTACAAGCCGTCACGAAAGCTTTAGACTGAACAATGAACGACAGTATAATATCATAAATGACAGGATAGATTTGTCTGCCAGCCTTGGGTTCAAATCACTGAAAGACAATGCTTTCCCAAGAAAGCCATCTGTTCCTGTTATCGTGGCTGTTTGTCGACTTTTTTCTACTTCCAGAAACAGTAGAATTAATCAAGCTTTTATTTCACAGGAATTTTTGATACTAACATTAAATATAAATTTGATTTGTTGAAACTCCATCTTCAGAAAAAAAATCACAACGTTTTGCTGTTTTCTTCTCATTTACGCAGACATGTTTTGACACCTATGTGGCATCTTCTACTTCTCAAGTGTTTATTTCTGAAGGTGTATCGTTTACGCTTTACAGCATTGGCTGTACATGAGGCTTCCTGTTATGCATTTTATGACTTAACAGCATGTCATATTTTTTTGTTGTGTTGTGCATCTTCTGTGGGTGCAGGTGTTCGCAGGGAGGGCAGCAAGAAGGGTCAGTTGCCCCCTCCTCGTATCTAGGGTACTTACTATTCATTCATTACAATCCTTTCAAGTATTTTTTGAAATGATTTGTTGTAGTTCAACTGAACCGCAGGCTTATTACAGCCGAATGCAGTGGGAAACACTGTACCACTAGGATGTACTAAATAACTTGGGTTAGCTTAGTTGCCAGGAAGTTCACGAGAAATTACGTCGTTGCCTTGCACTGGTTGCTGTTTCGGCGCTATTTTGAAGTCGTGGCGAACGTGAGCCTTTAGATAATAGAACTTTTCTATGTCGCTTCCTCGCACAGTTCTTATCGAGCTACCGAAAGGAATAGTTCAACTGGCCGGCCACTGTGGCCGAGTGGTTCTAGGCGCTTCAGTCCGGAACCACGCTGCTGCTACGGTCGCAGCTTCGAATCCTGCCTCGGCCATGGATGTGTGTGATGCCCTTAGGTTATTTAGGTTTGAGTACTAAGTCTAGGGAACTGATGACCTCAGATGTTAAGTCCCATAGTGCTCAGAGCCATTTGAAGCAATTTATAAACATCGATGAATCTCAATTACCCGGCATCCATCCCCAGTTCCCACAATGACATCCCATTCCGTTGCTGCCCATCGTTAATTACATTGTAGTTTACTGTTGTCGAGAAAAAACAAAACCTTTCAAGGCTTGCTGAGGATGTATTCAGTTTTACTTGGCAGAGCGCCTGTAATAGACTCCAGAGAACACGCTATAGTGTAGGATTGTTTCTCTACACAGTGTCTATGAATCCAAATGCATCAGTAGAAAAGAAGAAGCACCAATTTTTGCGCTAGAAGAAAAAGGGAAAATATATGACATTACAAGGTCGAAGATAAGTCCTTTCCGGGAGTTGGTACTTACTCTGACTATATGGGCGCAAAAAGTGCAACATCCAGTCACAGAGTTACGAAAAAAGCTCAGCTGCCGTGCTACACGATACGTGCCAAACTGGATTGATGACGACCATCTTGAATCAGACCTTGGGGTGATAAAAATCACTTCTACCGACGAATTTTATCGTTATTTTTTAAAGTTACCTGTAGTCATCTCGTGGAATGCTATCCCTGTATTACAACTAACAAAAATAAATGTAGCTTTTAAAATACATGCATTTCAGCTTCTCTTTTTACTTCAGCGAATCAACTTTTATTATGATAAACAACATCAGAAATTGGAATTCATGAAACATACCTTAACATGATCGGATGATTGGTAAAAAGAACTAACAACAAAACAGGATGTAGAACAAAAAACAAAGAACAGCCATATTTGAGTCAGTTCTAGTTTTTTTTTAAATTACGAGTTTCGGCACTTCGCTGGTGCCATCCTCAGGTTCCTGTACATTAGAACATCAACAAGTATTCTGAGTATCTAACTAATTAGGAAATGAGGCTATGAAATATTCACAAAAATATTTTCATTTATTTACCATTATTATCTTGTGTTTTACTCCAAACATACATTACACACAAACCACTTAACAATGTGGTTCGTGTGCACAAAAACAAATATTAATAACACTCCTCGAAGTGCAACATAAAGAGGAAATAAACTAAAAACGCGTATTCAATACTGTCGACATCTAAACCACCTATTTGTTATTAACTTCTTGGATCCATCATAGAATCGGGACCGCGGCTCATCTAACAGTATGTAGAACAAAAACCAAACAACAGTCTTATTTCCTTCAGTTCTTATTTATTTTTCTTTCAACTACCCGTTTTCGACACTTGACTGGTGGCATCCTCAGGCCCGTTTACATTAGAACATCAACAAGTATACGATGTAGTTTTTGTCTGGTGTGTAACACAAGATAATAATACAGATACAAAGCAAGACAGACAAAGGTCGCTATAATATACAAAATGTACCACAAAGGGATATAAAGAATTAAATGTGTACACAAACGACACTGTTACGTGGCTTTTGTGTAATGTATGTCTGATGTAAAACACGAGATAATAATGGTAAATAAACGGAAACAATTTTTGTGAATATTTCATAGCTTCAGTTCCTAATTAGTTAGATACTCAGAATTTAATGATATGGGAATGTGATTGCAGATCGTTAAATGAAAAAGGCGATATCCATATCTGTAGACTATTAACAATATTCTAATGATATGTCCTTACCTTTTAGGTGTAAAAATAATCTACTTCCGAAATATTGACTAGATAACTATTGAAAGTGAGAAATGCCTTAAGTGTAGTATATTTCCTGCAAATTATGTCAAAAACGGCAGTTTTAGAATCTTCCCCTCTTCGGGTGTCCATGTTTCTGGATTTCATGGGATGCAATGTCAGATATTGTGTTTCATACCATATGGCACTTCACCGTCAGTTGGCATCACCCAATTTTCAACAACGAAAGGAATTTGGGAATACTAATGGCGTCAGCGAGGAGTATAATGATTACGTATTTCCACGAGAGCAAGACGAAACATAACCCAGTTACAGTGCTGTCAGCCAAATAAGAAATATGCTTGTAAGTGATGAGTAAGTTAAGTGGTGTTGAAGTTCACTAATTCACCTGCAGATGCTGGCAGGACCATTGAAACACCCAGCGGAGTTAAAATAAAAATAAACGTGACTGAAACAGTATATCGAGAATTGTTTGCCATCGAGGAATGTTATGCCATTGGCCCCATTTAATTCGTAAATACGGAAGAGCGGTAAAAGGGGCTTCTAACCAAGATCGTTATTAGAGGAGAAGGTCTAAATATAGGCAAGCTAAGGTTTTTGCAGAGTAACAGTTTTCCCTTAATGATTAAATTATTAAAGAAATCCTGGGATGGTACAATAACATGTGCCCTTCAAACCTATGGGGGAATAAACAATTAAAAAACATTCTTCTTATTTTAAATAATTTATTTAAAAAACCACTAAAACCAGTAATTTTTTCTTGGGTCCAAATATGGGCTGCTTTAACATGAAGGAAGAACTTTTAAAAACAAGTTTGGAATGCAAGTTTATTTGCAATAACCACATATATAAACTCCATTGTCCATCTCTGCACATTCAGTATGCGCCCACATACGGTACAGGGTTCACTGAAAGAAAATTTCTCCGTTGACGTCCGCTGAAAATGGGAATATGCACGATACATCTGCCGGAGATGGCGTGCGGTCTTCAGAAAGCTCGAAATCGCTTTCCCCTACCGCTAGGGTAGGCTCATCCTCATTAGATAATTCAACAGATAAAGATAGGTTTACTTTTTTTTTCTTCTGTAGAATTTTTTTGTTTCTCTTGCCTCCCTTATTTGATTTCTGAAACTTCTTCAGTTTTTAATCAGGAAAAGTTAGCTGTCTCTTCCTTTTCAGTGACCCGTCCAAGGAATTGTGAGCTGTGCCTTGTACGGTGATCCTGTAATTAAGCAAGCTATTGTAGGTTTCCGACCTCTATTGCTTGTTTTCTTTGCAATTGTGGTTGGTGGGGAAATGTCAAAAGGCCTAACAGGAGTCGAGCTTTCTGGTTGTGGATGTGATTAGGAAGGAATGAGCAGAGGAATTTCAGAAAACTTTCCTTGCTGAGGAGAGGATATGCTGAATTTGTTGGTAGGTTTACAGTTGGATGTTCTGTATTATCAGTTCGTAAGGATCCTGGCTGTGGGCCGATTGATAGGCGAGATGAATGGCGATTCAGAAAAGATTTGCCCAACTATTACTACTAGCGTCGCCGTATGTACACTGCCGCAAAGATTTTAGTGGTATTTCCACTCTCCAAATGTTTCATTCGCATTCTTTGAGCAACATCGTATTACGGAACAATCAGTAAAGGATGTAATTGACAACATGACGGATCGCCATTATTTATTGTTGTTGTGATAAAAAATACACAATTAAATGCATAATGTTGCTATTTTTATGAGAATAACTTGCATCATCGTTCAGTGAAAAAAAAAACCTCTTGTTCTGAAATCTCTTGTTCTGAAGAAGTCTTGTCTGTAGAGGGAAAAGAGTGTTCTATTAGAAGGCTGACCGGATATGAGGACACGTTTACTCACAGGTTAAGTCAGGTAAATTTCAATTCGGAGAGGATACGGCTTATGTCAGTCTATTATAGAGGTTAGGAACCTTTCTGGTGGCTGATAATCTCCTCTGTAGAAATCAGAATGGATTGCTGTGAAACGCAGCCGACTCTGATCGTCCATAAAATGCTGAAAGCAGTAATATCGGCACCCAAGTTGACGTCGTGTTCTTTAATTTACGGAAGGCGTTCGGTACAGTCCCACACTGTCTCGTAATGAGAGCAATACGAACGTCCGGGATATCAGATCAGCTCTCTGACTGGATTAACGAGTTTCTAGCAAATATAACTCAGCGTCTCAATATCAACGAAGATTATGCTTTAGACATAAAAGTCATTTCGGGTGAACCTTGAGAATATTATACGGCCGTAACTGTTCACCATATATACGTACTGGATTATGTCGAAAGCTCCATGAGGGTGTTAGCGAATGATGCTGTTATATGGAGAGAAGTGGCAAAGCTAGAAAATTCCAGCGAAAGGCAAGACGACCTAAGAAGATCGGTGCTTGGCGCGGGGACTGACAGTTGGCGCTCAGCATAACCAATTCTAATGCACATAAATAGGCTGAAAGACCTGTTATTGTATGACTGATCACACAATAGCGGAGAAGTTACTGGAAGTAGTCGCACCCATTGAATATCTAAAAGTAAGCGTACGGAGCTGTCTTCAAGTGGGACGACCGCTCAAAATCAATCGTAGCAAAAGCACATAACAGACTGGGATTAAAAAGCACATAACAGACTGGGATTAGATGAAAGAATCCGTAGAAAGCATGGCCAACCCACTAAGGAGGTAGTATTGAAAACCATCTTACGACCGGTACTTAAATATTGGTCATCAGTCTGGGATCTTTACTATGCAGGACTGATAAAGGAAACAGAGATCCAAAGACGAGCAGCATGAAAGCGTGGCGGAGGTGATCAGCCAACACTAGTGGTAGACGCTACAAGAAAGGCTTAGTGCATCACAGCGGGTTACCGTTCAAATTCTGAGATCGTACGTGCCTAGAAGAGTCAACCAAGAATGCTTCCTACTCCCTATATAGAGCGAAAAGATCATGATGATGAAAATGATTCGAGCTTGTAAGAAGGCTTACCAACAATCGTGCTTCACACTCACTGCAGATAGGCTGTTTAGGTTTTTATGTTAGTAACGCCACGTAGCGCTCTGTATGAAAATCACTGACTGTGCTGTGTGCAGTCTGTGGCTGGTTTGCATTGTTGGAATATTTGCTATTGTAGTGTTGGGCAGTTGGATGTGAACAGCGCGTAGCGTTGCGCAGTTGGAGGTGAGCTGCCAGCAGTGGTGGATATGGGAAGAGAGATGGCAGAGTTTTGAGAGCGGACGATCTGGACGTGTGTCCTTGTGTGTCCTTCAGAAAAACGAAATTTGTAAGACTGGATGTCGTGAACTGATTATATAATGACATTTGAATACTATAAAGGTAAATACATTGTATGTTCTCTATCAAAATCTTTCATTTGCTAACTATGCCTATCAGTAGTTAGTGCCTTGAGTAGTTACAATCCTTTATTTAGCTGGCAGTATTGGCGCTCACTGTGTTGCAGTAATTCGAGTAACGAAGACTTTTGTGAGGTAAGTGATTCATGAAAGGCATAGTTATTGTTAGTCAGGGCCATTCTATTGTAGGGATTATTGAAAGTCAGATTGCGTTGCGCTAAAAATATTGTGTGTCAGTTTAGTGATGATCAGAATAAGTAAAGAGAGAAATGTCTGAGTGCGTTCAGTTCTGCTCAGCTGTTTGAAAATCAAATAACGTAAGGGGTTTACCAGCACAATAATTCACTAATTTTTCTAAGTGGATGTATCAACACCATTCACGACTGAACGAAGAAAACGGGGGTTGATTGGTTGGTTTGGAGACTAAAGGGGTCATCAGTCACAGAAAACGGGGAAGTGGCGATGATACACGAAGTACCCTCCACCATACATCACAAACTGGCTTGCAAAATATAGATGTAGGTGAATTTTTAGGAGGTTTACGAACAGGGAACAAGTGCAATAGAGTGTGAAGACTAATCAGAGCCCAAGAATAGTTATATTACTGTCACTTTTGAGAGACGGCTCGTACAGGCGTAAGCGTAGATAACGAAAGAGCAGGCGGTGTGTATCAGGGGGTGTATAACCTACTAGATTGGAAAGAGGACAGAGCGTAAGCGTAAATGGAAAGCGAGAGCGAGTTAGAGAGTGTATGGCGGTCAAGGACTTAGTGAGAATGACAAAATTTTCGTGGAATGATAATCCAGACGTGATCGGCATGGCTGCGACTGTGGCCCGTAGGAAAACTTCGCTGTCTAACAAAAGCCGCCTTTTCCTAGGAGCAGGAATCTTGCGCCGCACAAACAGGACAGGACGTTCTGCGTCGACAGGGACGCAAAGGTTAAATACGTTCGCATTTTTGTTTTCCCAGAAAAGGAAATTGATGGCCCATTCACTATTCAGTCCACAAGTGCTGCCTGGGAGAGACATTGTGCGAAAGCAGTTTCCTTGTATAGTTGTAAGTAATAATTTTCTATTATATGTAGGATGTTCAGTAAAGGAATAGACGTTTTACAGCTCTGTAACACAGCACAAAAACGTCAGATACATATTACCACAAAAGAATTTTAGTAGATTCTGGTGAGCTTTGTACAGCAAATAAAGTATGGAACCTTACACTAAACATCGTCTTGTTCTTAATGTTTTTCGTATTAGAGCTACTCATTAGTAAGATGATTATTGAAGAATCGCGTTCTTGAGTGACAATGTTACTTGTTCGACTAACTTCAGTAAGAGAGATGTTGAAGGCATGTCGGTGGTGGACCTGGGGACAATGGTGACGGGTGCTTCGAGGATGAATAGCTTTCATTACCACCTACAGCTGGTGAACTAGAACCAAACTGATGCCGTCTGGCCGAAATTTGGTCACAATCATAGCCATGATTTTCAATAACGTGACAATTTCCTCCTCTTGCAGTTTCGGAAGTGGAATCTATCTTTTTTATTCTTATTTATATATTTGAGAAGAGCATGGCTTTCCTTCCTCTTTTTGGTCTGAGGACGCTGGCATGTGGCTAAAAGAAGTAGTTCCGAAGTTTGCGGAGATTCTGGGAAAAGGAGTTCAAGCTCAGTTGTTTCTGGACGGTTACCTCAGAGTTGCTGCAGAGGCCATTACTGGGTTCCGTCGACACGTTAGGGCGTTTTTGCATATTTTCGTTGTGCGACGTAACATTTTAGTAAGTATTTCTTTCCTCTTTCACTTATTCTAGAAATCTCGGCCCGTTCCAGTAGCTGTCTACCTTCTTTTTTGCAGCAGGACCTGTTATACCTGTTTCTTCTTTTCTCTGTGTTCAGTAGTGATGACGGATACTCTTCCAACCTCTTTGGCACTTATTCACTAGAACTCAGCTTACAACGCATTAGAATCGTCCAGAACCACTTGGTCATAAGAGCTGACGTAAAGAGTTGGCGCACTACTCTTTATGCTCTGGAGGAAAAAATTCGATACTCGCATTTTGTCACTGCTGACTGGACGACTCAGTACGCGTATTAGGTACTATGCGGCGCAAAATTGCTGCTTCAGGAAAACCCGGCTTAAAGCCCCTTTTAACGAACGACTTTCTTGCCTCAACTGACTGCTCGACACAAGTGTGATTACTACAGCGCCCTGACTTTTTATTCCTGTACTGAATTTCGTCTGTTTCGAGTGGCCATCCTCGTTTACACGTCTGCGCCAAAATTGTGAGTGATGTGAGAGCTGTCTGCTACGCAGTTTGACATTTACGCTGTTATAGTGTCGTTATAAGGGACTATCCTTTTTACGAAAAAATTGAAATATAGTTCTTAACGTGGGAACAAGTAAGGATAATAAAGTTTATTAGTGACCAAAGGAGAATTCATAGTGGATATTCTTGTCAAGGATCGCATGGTAAATTCCTTGCATTCCTGAGAACTAAAAGAATGGTAAACGTGTTATCCAAACATTTCAGAACATATACATTTCGAGAATATACACTCCTGGAAATTGAAATAAGAACACCGTGAATTCATTGTCCCAGGAAGGGGAAACTTTATTGACACATTCCTGGGGTCAGATACATCACATGATCACACTGACAGAATCACAGGCACATAGACACAGGCAACAGAGCATGCACAATGTCGGCACTGGGGTCAGATACATCACATGATCACACTGACAGAATCACAGGCACATAGACACAGGCAACAGAGCATGCACAATGTCGGCACTAGTACAGTGTATATCCACCTTTCGCAGCAATGCAGGCTGCTATTCTCCCATGGAGACGATCGTAGAGATGCTGGATGTAGTCCTGTGGAACGGCTTGTCATGCCATTTCCACCTGGCGCCTCAGTTGGACCAGCGTTCGTGCTGGACGTGCAGACCGCGTGAGACGATGCTTCATCCAGTCCCAAACATGCTCAATGGGGGACAGATCCGGAGATCTTGCTGGCCAGGGTAGTTGACTTACACCTTCTAGAGTACGTTGGGTGGCACGGGATACATGCGGACGTGCATTGACCTGTTGGAACAGCAAGTTCCCTCGCCGGTCTAGGAATGGTAGAACGATGGGTTCGATGACGGTTTGGATGTACCGTGCACTATTCAGTGTCCCCTCGACGATCACCAGTGGTGTACGGCCAGTGTAGGAGATCGCTCCCCACACCATGATGCCGGGTGTTGGCCCTGTGTGCCTCGGTCGTATGCAGTCCTGATTGTGGCGCTCACCTGCACGGCGCCAAACACGCATACGACCATCATTGGCACCAAGGCAGAAGCGACTCTCATCGCTGAAGACGACACGTCTCCATTCGTCCCTCCATTCACGCCTGTCGCGACACCACTGGAGGCGGGCTGCACGATGTTGGGGCGTGAGCGGAAGACGGCCTAACGGTGTGCGGGACCGTAGCCCAGCTTCATGGAGACGGTTGCGAATGGTCCTCGTCGATACACCCAGGAGCAACAGTGTCCCTAATTTGCTGGGAAGTGGCGGTGCGGTCCCCTACGGCACTGCGTAGGATCCTACGGTCTTGGCGTGCATCCGTGCGTCGCTGCGGTCCGGTCCCAGGTCGACGGGCACGTGCACCTTCCGCCGACCACTGGCGACAACATCGATATACTGTGGAGACCTCACGCCCCACGTGTTGAGCAATTCGGCGGTACGTCCACCCGGCCTCCCGCATGCCCACTATACGCCCTCGCTCAAAGTCCGTCAACTGCACATACGGTTCACGTCCACGCTGTCGCGGCATGCTACCAGTGTTAAAGACTGCGATGGAGCTCCGTATGCCACGGCAAACTGGCTGACACTGACGGCGGCGGTGCACAAATGCTGCGCAGCTAGCGCCATTCGACGGCCAACACCGCGGTTCCTGGTGTGTCCGCTGTGCCGTGCGTGTGATCATTGCTTGTACAGCCCTCTCCCAGTGTCCGGAGCAAGTATGGTGGGTCTGACACACCGGTGTCAATGTGTTCTTTTTTCCATTTCCAGGAGTGTATATACTCTCCAAAACATTAAACAGTATCTAGTACGCGCCTTTTTGCTTTATGCTTCTTGTCTTGTTATCTTGCTAAGTGCCAAAAACATATAAAATTTCCTTTCTCGGCAAATAATTACGTCTTTTTCACTGTTGAGATAATTTTCATGAAAACACGTTAATTATTTCCGTTCCTATTTATGCACAGTGTAGACCTTTCCTCTGTAAAACGTAAATGCCATTATACTTTCAGATATTTCGTCTGTCTACTAAGAGATCACTAGAAGGAAAAATTATCTGGACCTTGTGTAACTTTTCATTGTGTCACGAAAGCAAAGCAGCCAACACTGCTGTGTCGTCCGAACAAGACATGGCCAGGCCAGAAGCACCACAGGCGCAAAGTTGCGAGCTGGTGCCAGTCCTATAGAGACTCGCCACTTGCACGAATTCCACCAGCGCCATGGGCGGCACTGAGGACGAAGATGTTGACTTCGCCTCGGCCAGTTGCCGGCCGAGTACAATTGGCAAATGACCGGACGACAAAGGACACAAGCCTACTCGGAAGGTAGAACAGCAGCTCCCGCCAACTTAGTTATAAATCATCGCCCAGGGCTGACTTAAACACGGAACGTCGTTTAGTGAACTCTTAGAATAGACAGGGTTGTAAATGGCATTTCCTTTGAACTGTGAAGTTTACTTACGGTTATTTGCACTTAGCCATTGAGGGCCTTTCTTTGTGTTGTATTACATGCAGTGTTGCAGACTTCGTTATTCGACAAGTCACAAAGATAAGTAAACCTTTCTACTCATTTGTGTGACTTTGTTTCTAATTTGTTGTTGATAATTCTTCCGGGTTATATGGCCGTGGTCCATGGAATTCTTCTATCCCTAACGTTTCGTCCAATACTATGTTGGACATCCTCAGAGGTATGGCTGGTCCTGCTGAGTCTTGCCAACTGACGAGTCGGTCGTCGGAGAGCGGCCTAAATACAGAGGAAAGTGGGCGTGGTCTAGCTTGCACATAGTAGCAGAGAGAAAACTAGTCAAAGAAAAAATGCAACTATCGATAATAGTCCGTCATAGATAAAAATCACTTATCGATTCTGTAACTACACTGTGCATACCTCGCTTAATTTCAAGGCCTTTTCTTTCCTATTAAAATTATCTTCATGTTTATAAATTTCAGTAGCCTTCCTATACAATCGTGGATAATAGTTCGTGGTAGCACTTAAAACTGTAGTTTCAGAAAACTTAACTACATGGTCACCTGACTGAAGTGCATGTAACCCGGAAGAATTACCAACAACAGTACCATCCGGTCGTGAAAGCCTTCATTGTATGTTTCTAATTTGTTGGAGTGTTGTAGAATCTTCGTTCTCCTATCCTGTTACCTGACCATTGGGCACATAGCTGTATAATATGTCAGGGAGAAACTGTTTCAGCGATGTACTACACCAGAAGCCGTTTCACGAACTCACAAACTCGACCTACCGTAACAACAGCGGCAACTCGGCCTCCACAGCAAGAGCGACGAGGGTTTGCAAAACTGGCGACGAGGGTTTACAAAAAACAAAATGAAAATTAAAGAGACACAAGTACACAAAATCTGCTTCTATTACAGGTGCACCGAGCGAGGTGGCGCAGTGGTTAGCACACTGGACACGCATTCGGGAGGACGACGGTTCAATCCCGTCTCCAGCCATCCTGATTTAGGTTTCAGGCAAATGCCGGAATGGTTCCTTTGAAAGGGCACGGCCGATTTCCTTCCCCATCCTTCCCTAACCCGAGTTTGCGCTCCGTCTCTAATGACCTCGTTGTCGACGGGACGTTGAACACCACTGACCTAACCTATTACAGGTGCGAGCTTGGCCAGAATAGATTAACTTCCGATGTGAGCAGAAGCCGCAAAAGTCCTTTGTCTCTGCGCTTGCGCAGAATGCAGCATACTCGACAATGTACAGATCAGTGTCGTCATACAGGCACTTGCGTCGTGGTTGGTTGCTGATTTACACGCAGGCACAGAAGGTGCGCGCACTTTGAGCAGTCAGTTTTGACCAGAAAGTCGCTTGTGTAAAACGGGCTTAAGGCTTATACGGGAGGAGGAAGGAGGGGAGGGAAGCAGTAGCCTCCCCTCCCCCCCCCCCCCCCCCCCCCCCCGCCTCTCACCCTGCCTGCGCTGCGCTGCGGACCACGTGCTGGGCTGCGCCTCAGTGCTGTGCTGTGCCATGCCGTGCCGGCCCGCCTCGGCCCCTTTGTCGGCGTGCAGAACAGCGGCGGCGATTATCTGCGCAAGTGGGGCCGCGCAAATATTTAGAGTGGCGGCAACTCCGGTGTGCGCGCAAACACCCAGCGACGCCTCAGACACGCCGCCGCCGCGAAGCAGGGGGAGCGAGGTCGCCTTCCTGCGCCTTACAGTCTGCTGCCGTCCGCTCCACTCGCTCTATACTCATCCTTGCTGGAAATGGAGAGCGGTACTGTTTACAGTGTTTATTGACACGCTACTGGGTGACAATACAACGCGCCCAGTATCTTGTTTCAGACCCGCAGCGTCATACCGAAGGACCCTGCACATTGCTCGACGTACTTCATCTCGTTTCGTCGTCTGAAGCAACCAACGTGTCAGCAGTTGTCACTGAGCGGCCCTTATGACTATGTAACAGGTAGCGGTTGACGTTTCTGTATTGACTAGCACAGTGAATGTACCGGGTTGCCAGGATCTAATAACTTAAAAAGACATTTTAATTTAATAACCAGCAGCCACAGTTGCACCGCTTACGTAGAATTTACCTAGGTTTCACCAGGGATAACCCAACCTTCTTCAGAATAACAGTAACTACCGTTTGTCCATAGTGGACATCGTCAAGCTAGAACTACAAATCCATAAATTGTCGTCAGGCTGTAAGAATTTATCTGAAACAGCCTCGGCCCCACTTCACGACCGCGATGCGGCAGCCACGAGTGCCGTACTGGAACTGACCGTACGCCGGCCGATGTGGCCGAGCGGTTCTAGGCGCTTCAGTCCGGAACCGCGCGACCGCTACGGTCGCAGGTTCGAATTCTGCCTCGGGCATGAATGTGTGTGATGTGCTTAGGTTAGTTAGGTTTAAGTAGTTCTAAGTTCTAGGGGACTGATGACCTCAGATGTTAAGTCCCACAGTGCTCAGAGACATTTGAATCATTTTTGGAACTGACCGTACCATCATGAGGCCCGCCTAGGCGGACACAATGCCTTGCGCCTGCGCATATACTGTATGATAGTTACTTGTTGGGACAAGACGCGAACTTAACTCCTGACCTAGAATTTGTTAGTAAAGTGAAATAAAAGGTATAGCTGAGGAAAAGGGCGTATATGTTATCCTGTGCAGAACGTACTTAGATCGACTGTCTTAACATTTATGAAATATTCATTGGTCATGATATGAGGAAGACATCATTTGCATACAAGGTATGGCCTGTCTAGGAAAATTTTGTGCTCAAGCACGAAGTTTAATCACCTAAAAAGAACTTAGGAGTGGGAAGGATAGTATAAAGCCAACATCGTCATTATTATGACTAGGTCTAGAAATGTTTAAGACGTAATTGTTAAGCACTTGCTTAGCTATGGTTACAACGCATGAACGTCTTATTAACTTAGCACACAAATAGTCATGATTGAACTTATGCACAAGTCTATATTTAATCTGTAACATCCGGCAATACGGGCCATGTAAAATAGATGGCCCTTTTCCTCAGCTATGCCTCTTATTTCACTTTACTAATAAATTCAAGGTCACGAGTTAAGTTCGTGCCTTGTCCCAACAAGTAACTACCTCATGACGCTACGGTCAGTTCCAGTACAGCACTCGTGGCTGCCGCATCGCGAAGTGAGGCTGAGGCAGTTTCATATAAGTTTTTACAGTCTGACGATAATTTATCGGTTTTGTAGTTTTACCTTGACGATGTCCACTATGGACAAACGGTAGTTTCTGTTGTTCTGAGGAAAGTTGGGTTATCCCGACTGAAACCTAGGTAAATTAACGAAAAAGAAAGATGCACGCCTTAGTCAGACCTTGCGGTCCCTATTTACCTTTATTGCTAGCAAAAGTATCTCACAGTATTTTAACAGACATCGACGTGAGCACCTTTGGAGAAAATGGGCCATTATTGGTAATACGTGATCTCCTGTGACACATTCACAAGCACCACCTCTGTCGTCAGCTATATTGTCGCCATAATCTGGCTACGCTAGTCTGCAGTATCGGTTCCCGACTTCTTTGCACTTACGAAGTAGCAGTGCACGTATTATTGAAAGAACGATGTAATGTTCCCTACGACGAGCATGCAAGTCTGAAGGAAGATTGCATCGTACTTGTTTAATAGCACAGGCACTGCTACTTCGTACTTATTTGCCAATACCACATCTCAAGTTTCAATAAAAATGTTATTCCTGGACGGGAATATAAGTAACGTCCGACTGCAAGTTGTGACAAGGACGACGACATAATATGGAAGTTTTGGCCCGGGGGAGATTCGTGCACGGATAGCCGGTCTGATTAAGACGACCTCTCGCGTAGAACGGGAAATCCGGGTTTGAGTGCCAGTTCGGCACAAATTTTCACTTTCGCCGTTCTACAAGGTGCATTCAAGTTCTAAGGCCTCCGATTTTTTTTCTCTGGACTGGAAAGAAATAGAAACATGCGCATTGTTTTAAAATGAAGCCGTGTTCATTGTCAATACGTCCCAGAGATGGCAGCACCATACGGCAGATGGAATTTTACCGCCAGCGGCGAGAATGAGAACTGTTTTAAATACTTAAAATGGCGACGTTTTCCTTACTTGAACAGCGTGCAATCATTCGTTTTCTGAATTTGCGTGGTGTGAAACCAATTGAAATTCATCGACAGTTGAAGGAGACATGTGGTGATGGAGTTATGGATGTGTCAAATGTGCGTTCGTGGGTGCGACAGTTTAATGAAGGCAGAACATCGTGTGACAACAAACCGAAACAACCTCGGGCTCGCACAAGCCGGTCTGACGATATGATCGAGAAAGTGGAGAGAATTGTTTTGGGGGATCGCCGAATGACTGTTGAACAGATCGCCTCCAGAGTTGGCATTTCTGTGGGTTCTGTGCACACAATCCTGCACGACGACCTGAAAATGCGAAAAGTGTCATCCAGGTGGGTGCCACGAAAGCTGACGGACGACCACATGGCTGCCCGTGTGGCATGTTGCCGAGCAATGTTGACGCGCAACGACAGCATGAATGGGACTTTCTTTTCATCGGTTGTGACAATGGATGAGACGTGGCTGCCATTTTTCAATCCAGAAACAAAGCGCTAGTCAGCTCAATGGAAGCACACAGATTCACCACCACCAAAAAAATTTCGGGTAACCGCCAGTGCTGAAAAAATGATGGTGTCCATGTTCTGGGAGAGCGAGGGCGTAATCCTTACCCATTGCGTTCCACAGGGCACTACGCTAACAGGTGCATCCTACGAAAATGTTTTGAAGAACAAGTTCCTTCCTGCACTGCAACAAAAACGTCTGGGAAGGGCTGCGCGTGTGCTGTTTCACCAAGACAACGCACCCGCACATCGAGCTGACGTTACGCAACAGTTTCTTCGTGATAACAACTTTGAAGTGATTCCTCATGCTCCCTACTCACCTGACCTGGCTCCTAGTGACTTTTGGCTTTTTCCAACAATGAAAGACACTCTCCGTGGCCGCACATTCACCAGCCGTGCTGCTATTGCCTCAGCGATTTTCCAGTGGTCAAAACAGACTCCTAAAGAAGCCTTCGCCGCTGCCATGGAATCATGTCGTCAGCGTTGTGAAAAATGCGTACGTCTGCAGGGCGATTACGTCGAGAAGTAACGCCAGTTTCATCGATTTCGGGTGAGTAGTTAATCAGAAAAAAAATCGGAGGCCTTAGAACTTGAATGCACCTCGTAATATACAGCCGAAGGTGGTTCGTGCTAGCAACTGCGAATATATTTCCTGTATGTCTTACAGACACTTGCTGCTTCACAGTGTCCCATCTCCCTCTAAAGAGATGTCCAGATGTGTTGGGAAGTCCATGGTGCATGAAGTTGTACAGAAAGGCTTACGTTTACCGTCTTACGGGCTACAGTTACAGAAATCTCTTAGGCCAGACGACCGCCCTAGACGGATGTGCTTTAACTGAACTAAAATTTAAAGCCTACGATGGCAGCCCTTTCGGAAGAGACCATATTTCATACATGTGGAGAAGGGAACAGGTAAAACTACATAGTGTGGGTGACAATACCCACATGCTATAATTGTATACTGATAATCCAAATGTAAATGCTGATGAATGGCATCATTGGAGCATTCTTCTTTCACGAACCCACAGTCACCGAAATCAAACAACATGATGGAGACTTAGGCCATTCCATAGTCACCATTTTTCAACAGGACGTTGCCAGTCTCCAATACAAAGTTGTCCGCTCCTTTCTTGAGGGTTCTTTTCCGTGGCAATCGGTTGGGAGAGAGGACGAACGCTATGGTCACCATGTTCCCCGGATCTAACCCAACTCGACTTATTTTTTGCAGGGTTTGTGGAAAACAAGTGTGTAGCTGGTTTTGAGTGTCCGCATATGGTTGGTTTACTGCCGCAATAGGACTGGTCACACTGGCGATGCCTGCCAATATGTGGCAGAGGATCGAATATCGGGCAAACATAGTCTGCACTATCACTAAGGTACGCCGACACTGCGACTTTTTTTGCTGGCTTGGTAAAAGCCATAAACGCAATGATTTCCAACAAATCCCTTTCGTTTTCACAGTTCATTCCTGGACGCCTTTTACTAAGCATCTTGATGCTAGTGATGTTGGCCAACGAAGCTTGTGAAAAACGATTCACGAGCAGTCACGGTAGTTGCAATGACATTTATCTCACGATTTTTCCGCGGCCCACTTAACGGTCATGTTTCTCTGGTTCCGGATCAAATCAAGAAATTTTGAAGCCTAGCTTTTGATGACTGTTGCCCCAGTCATCATAAAAGTATATTTTACTTTTGACAACGGTAAAAATTGAATGCTCGGCTATCACACTAACTTGATGCTGGTTAGTTACTGAAAGGTAATCGAGAGAGACGGCAATGTGATTGAGACACTGGACTGGTATTTAGCAGTTTCGAGCACCATATCATTACTCGGGCATCCAGAATTAGGTTTTCCGTGCTTAAGGCATATTTTGCTTTGGAAAATTAAAAAATAAAATAAAAATGTTGCCAACGTTCTTCCTCATATTACCTCAATCGTGCGTAGCCCATGTCTCTAACAATCTCGCCATCTACAGAACTTTAATCCCTAACATCCTTCATTTAAATTCTAAGCGAAGCGCCTAAAGAGACTAAACTCACATAGTAGTCGGAAAATCATATATATAGAACAAACAGCATTGCGAGATAATTGGAAAATTGATAACCTTCGAAGAATTACTTTTCTCCCAAACTGAGTTTCAGTTGTTCCAGGCAAGTGTGTACATTTGTCGTTCCTACACCAAGAGAATGCGTTAAAAAGAAATAAGATTCTGTCAACAGTATACATCCAGGTGAATTGTTAATGTAGGACAATGCGGCAGTGAGAGCAAGACATATGAGATAGTTTCTCGTGGTTATTAGGATAGTTATCGGGATGAAACCTAAAGTAGTCTCGTTTCCAACATAATATCCCACAGAACTGGAGCCGTGTGGGATTAGCCGAGCGCTCTAAGGCGCTGCAGTCGTGGACTGTGCAGCTGGTCCCGGCGGAGGTTCGACTCCTCCCTCGGGCATGGGTGGGTGTGTGTGTTTGTCCTTTAGGTTAAGTAGTGTGTAAGCTTAGGGACTGATGACCTTAGCAGTTAAGTCCCATAAGATTTCACAAACATTTTTGAACGGAACTGGAGGTATGCAGCACTCACTGAAACTGTTCTCTCCTTCAGTCTGCTGTGAAACTGTCTTGTCATTTACAGCGGTCAGCCATCCTACAGTTGTGAAATGACTAGCACACGATGCTGTGGTGCATTATGCTAACTACTAAAGTCCCATCTTAATCTATAATTTGCTCCTGTGAACGTGTACGTGTTATGCTGGTCTTGGCGTCACTCACGTCCATCTAGAAAGTATTTACTGAGGTTAACGAAGGCGATGTTGGCCTGATGTACTCGACGATGCCCTTTAGCTATACTGTCTAAAGGATCGTCCTAAGAAATACCAAATTAAGGTCAGCCTGAAGATGCCTAAATAAGGTGAAACGCGTTGATGATAAATAAAAAAAACTAAAATTTTCAAATAATACTACTAATCACTGGTTTGCTAATTCATGCCACAGATGGACTGGAAGAGAAAATATTAGACTGCTTAGAAAATCACGGGACTGGATACAAACTGTATGTAACAGAAATACATACTCTGCATATAGGCAGAAACTGGGAAGTTATCTGTGCCATCTTTCGATTGAAAAATAATAGAGTTTAATGCCTTGCCGAGATAGAGGTCATTAGAGACGGCGCACCACTATGGGTCGAGGAAGGAAATCTTTCGAGTCCCTAACATCGATACCATGCTGCAGTTTGCCTTGCGGGATTAGGGATTCAATGAAAAACTAAAGCCTGATGCCGCGAATGCGATTTGAACCACTGTCTTCCCGAATACGAGTTCAGTAACTTCGATCACAGGTTAGACGGGACTTCCTATTCCAATGTCTGGACGAAACTGGATCTCTTATGCCGCTTTTAGCTAATACATCATGTGTCTGTTCTGGGAGGACATCACCTTATGCATTCACTTACATACACATGTTGTTTATATTGGTCATTTCGGATATCCTGGCAAGATGCTGGTTGCTTTTTACGGGAGAAAATCAAACTCCTCATAAGCGTTAACATCGTATCGAATCGTATCGAATGAAGAGTGTTAGCGACGTCATTACCTTAACGAAGGACAGACTGTGGTGCCTTGGAGACTTGTAAGGTACATCGAGCTAACGGGATGGTACGTTGACGTCGGAGTCGTGTCGCCTTTAAAATGTACCGAAAGCGGTCGCATGGCAGTGAAGCAGTTAGCAAGTGACGAGCTGTTACACATTATTGTCTCACCCATGAACCAAAGGCTTGCTCACTCTGCAAAGTAGAATAGGGAACAAATTGTGTCTTAGGCGACAGCAACTACACGGGTCGGGATGTACAAGCGTTAAGACGCATATCGTCCGTTGCGTATTGTTGCAAGTAGACTTCACAAAAGAGGATCAGGACACGTATGATTGTTGAGCCAACGAAAGTATCTGTTCGGAAAGCTATGGTGATAGAATAGTGAGCACACTTTCTTTTATATGCTGTAGGTGCCCACATAGTGACTATTTATTTCATTTGCTTGTTACTACCACAAAGTGAAACTAATATTGTTAATTAGTGGGTTGTATAATGCAAATTGTAATTGCGATACCAACCAAAAAAGCGTTCATTATACCATTACACAGAGTTGTTTCAGCCAGAATAATCTAATAACCTACCACGTAACTCTAAAACTATACAATTTATGTGCTATTTTACAAAGAATTGTAACCTGATATACCTGGAGCAACAGGTACTCCGGTCCACGGGGTGTATATTTAATTACTCGAAGATAATATTACCATTTTCCATTTGTAATACTGTCCAAAAACTCCCAGTTGTATTATGATACGAGAGGACAGTTTCTGCCTTAGTAGTAATGAAATAAAATTCAAAGGCTTTCAAGAAAGTTTACAGCCTTCGCAGGAAAATGTGGGGAGGAGTTGCCTTGAGAAGGTGTGTTATAGCCATCAAACGTAAAAAAAACTGAACCAGTCATATGAATGAGAAATAATATTCGAGAAAAACTAAGGCCCAACTCTGCTGCCTCCTTCATATATGTTACTTAGGGAACAGGAACATAATAGAGAGACAAAGTGTGGTAGACAGATACACAATCATTTTTCTTTCTCCCACTTTATCAGTTTGATAGGACAAGGACTGCGTAATACAAGTACGAAGTTCACTGCACCATATTCTGCATTGTGGCTTAAACAGTAAATACATTCATGACCATTTTACAGGTCCGTCTTGATCTCATAAATTTTTACATTTCACTATGACCGGTTTCGGCTACTGCCGTCTTCAGATCTGTTACAAAAACAAAAAGTGTATAACCAACTAACCTAGTTTGCTGACACTAAATCTATAAAAGCTCTGTTGTTACATAAGAAAGATAAAATGTTTACATGTGTACCAAAAATGGTTCAAAATGGCTCTGAGCACTATGGGACTTAACATCTATGGTCATCAGTCCCCTAGAACTTAGAACTACTTAAACCTAACTAACCTAAGGACGTCACACAACACCCAGTCATCAAGAGACAGAGAAAATGCCTGACCCCGCCGGGAATCGAACCCTGGAACCCGGGCGTGAGAAGCGAGAACGCTACCGCACGATCACGAGCTGCGGACACATGTGTACCAGCTATACGTACCATAAAATATTCTGATGTAGTATCAACGTCATACTAAACATGTAGGTTCATAGTACGTGCTGGTAATAATCAGAATGCGTCTGGTATTTATGCAAGGAAACTGAGGCCAGCAAAGGGCACTGTAGCTAGGCTACATGGTTAACCACTATTACAATTGTAATGGTTAAAATGTGGTATGCGTAGTCATTAATTAAAATTGCTTCACACCGCAATACGAGCGTCTGATAATAAAACATCTAGTGACATACTCCACGTGGAATTGGATGCATAGTTAAAATTCACATAAAAAGTGCAAATATTAATAATGTGAACTTCTGCCGGCCGGAGTGGCCGAGCGGTTCTAAGCGCTTCAGTCTGGAACCGCGCCACCACTACGGTCGCAGGTTCGAATCCTGCCCGGGCATGGATGTGTGTGATGTCCTTAGATTTGTTAGATTTAAGTAGTTCTAAGTTCTAGGGGACTGATGACCTCAGATGTTAAGTTCCATAGTGCTCAGAGCCATTCGAACCATTCAATGCGAACTTCTAGCCTCGCGAGGCAAAACATATAGTTGAATAAAAACCATTATAAAACGTATAAGATTGAAAACACCTATAAAATATACTCTTTCAGCCTAACGGATGAATTACTGTAAACGTAATTGTAAGGTAATTATCGAAGCAGTGACTATTAATTAAAAATTTAAAAAATCGATAGTCGATAATACATCTGGAGTGTGGTCTCGATGGCGGCACATTGTGGATTCTCTGTATGACGTACTTGTTTTCCTGCGGTGGAACTTGCGGAGGAAGATCCAGTCTCCTCGTCGTCGGCGGCCGGCGCACGCGGTCGCACGCCAATCCACTGGGGCGCTCGACGCTGCTCAAACCAGTAGGTTTCTGAATACGTCAAAATAAGCATTTAGGTTAAACTCATTTTGTTCATTCAGCAGTAATTCCGGTTACTGTTTTCAGGACACATAAATCTCCATTTCTTCGAGTAGGTTAAATAACTGTCCCTTTGGCGTGCTATGCAACACTTTCATATTATTCTCTGTTTCCTACCGAATGTTTTTCTCTGTCTAAATGTGTACCGAAAGCGCTTTTATTTTTGTTAAATGTATGCTCTCTAAAACGAGTCTTGAAATACCTTCCTGTCTGACCAATATAAAACCTGTCACAGTCTTGGCAGTTGATCCTATAGACACCAGATTCCGAATATTTGTTGCTGTTGCCAACTTTGTGGCGTAGTCTACAACCAACTGTACTTTTCGTTTGAAATCCAATTTTTATTTTCGTTTTTCTGAAAACCTGAGCAATCCTGTCGGAAAATGCACCATTGTATGACACAGCAACAAACTTCTTGTCCTCTGGTGCTATTGTCTCTTTTTTGTCACGTACTTTTCATTTTAGTTTATTATAAAACTTCATTACATCACGATCCTTATATACGTTTGCCTTGGCTACTTGTCTAATCACATTTAATTCTTCCACCTCATCATTAAGGGTCAGTTGCAGTTTTAGCATCCTGTTGATGATAGCTCTGAAGTATGTCCATTTATGCTTCTTAGGGTGATAGGATTTCGCTGGGTTACTTCCCTTCAAGTGGACTCTCCCAACCTTCCTCTGTTTCGTTTATCTCAGCCAGCGTCAGTAGTATGGTTGGTGTGTGTCGTTACGTGTTGACGTGAACGTTTATGTTTAGTTCCTTTATTCGTTTGTTTCGTATTTGTCACTGTTAAAATGCTAACCACTGAAGAACGTTTTTAGTCGAACAAGTGTTCAAAGCTGGCCGTAAATTCACAGTTTCAGTTCGTCAAACATTTAATTCAGTTATCCGGGAGGCAACACGCGATACTGTGCTAGATCTGATTAACAAATTTCGAAGTACGGGTTCAGTGACAGATGCACCGAGAAGTGGTCATCCTAGCGTTTTGCCTGAGGATAAACTGCTCGATATTTCCGATAAAATGTCCATGAGTCCGAACAAGTCAGTAAGAAAACTCGCCCAGGAAATCGATGTTAGTGTCGGAACGGCCCACACAGCTGTAAGGAAAAAATTAGAACTTTCCCCATACAAAGGGACAGCGTGCAAGAACTGAAAAATACTAATAATGGTAAGAGACTGCATTATTGCCAACGGCTCAAAAATTTAGATCAACGAAATGGAAGGGATATTCTTCATGAAACGATTTTCACAGATGAGGCCTGGTTTTATGTATCAGGGAAAATGAACTCGCAAAATTCTCGTATGTGAAGTACTGCAAATCCATTCTGTATTCATGAGGAACCACTTCATTCTGTGAAAACAGGAGTTTGGATTGCAATTTCTAGACGTCGGATTGTGGGTCTCATATTTTTCAGCGGAACAATAAACGCACAACACATTTCGGTATATTCACTGCGGCATACGGCACGCGCGGCTATCATACGGCACTGCGGAGAGACTTTTTGAACATCCCGTACTTCCTTCTTCTTCCAGTTCCACTGTGAATTTAATTTTTTCGTGGATCCCACTCATTCTTTTTGCTACATTTACAAATATCCCAGCTAATGTACCAGAAGACCTTATGTCTTCAGGTGATACATTCATGACCAGTTGAATTGGTCATACAGGGCGTCGAGTGCAGATATTTTTGTATGTGGCACACACATCGGTGCGCTGATCGTTTTTTTTTCTGAGTCGATGTCTTCCTACAAACACAACTTTACGACCTGATGTTCTCTGCACAGTCGTAAATGCATCGCTAAGGGGACTATGCCTATCACTTTAGATTAACCATTTTGTGTCCATGTGTTCACATTTCAGCACCTGACCTGCTGCCCAGGGGAAAACAAGCGTTAATGGCTTGCTCTTGGCACACGTACTTGGAGGTGCTAACCAACCTAACAACATACTTGTAATGGCTGTAATTATTGGTCTGTGAAATAATGTGAATACCCAGTACACCAATAGAAGTATCTGGTCTTATACACGTTACACAAAGTATTTTCCGTATGTGGCAGGCACATATTGCTCTAAGTCTATATCTGGCACTACACTCTACGCATCTTACAGTGTGTGATGGAGGGTACTCCTCTTTCTTGTCACAGTCTCGGATAGTGCACGGGAAGAAATACTGTTAGTAACGGCCACCGTGAGCTCGATACTCTGATTTTATCTTCGTATGTAGGAGGAATCAATACACTGAGGTGACAAAACACATGGGATACCCCCTAATATCGTATCGGATCTCCTTTTGACCGGTATAGTGCAGTAATTAGACATGACATGAACTCAAAAAGTTATCACAAGTCCCCTGCAGAAATACTGAACCATGCAGCCTCTAGAGCCGTCGATAACTGCCGAAGTGTTGCCGGTGAGGATTTTGGGCACGAACTGACCTCTCGATTACGTCTCGTAACTGTTCGCAGGGATTCACGTAGGGCAATCTGGGTGGCCAAATCATTTACTCGAACTGTCCAGAATATTCTTCAAACCAATCGCGAACAATTTTAGGCAGGAGAAATGGGGCATTGTCATCCACAAAAAATTCCACTGTTGTTTGGGGACGTGAAGTCCATGAATGGCTGCAAATGGTCTCCAAGGAGCCGAACGTAACTGACCCATCGGTTGAGCTGGACCAGAGCACCCAGCCCATTCCATATAAACACAGTCCCCATTATATATGGAACAGCCACCAGCTTGCTCAGTACCTTGTTGACAACATGGGTCCATGGCTTTGTGGGGTCTGCACCACACTCGAACCTTCCCTGAAATTGAGACTCGTTTGACGAGGCCACTGTTTTCCAGTCGTCTACGGTTCAACCGATATGGTCATGAGCCTAGGAGAAGTCCTGCTAGTAAAGGCACTCGCGAGAGTCGCTTGCTGCCATAGTCCATTAACACCAAAATTCTCCCCCGCTGACATAACGGATAAGTTCGTTGTACGTACGACATTGATTTCTGCAGTTTCTGGAAGCAGGGTTGCATGTCTGTTATACGCAAATACCGCTGCTCTCCGTTGTTAAGTGAGTTGTCCGTGATGAGAGGTAATGCATGAAATTTAGTGTTCCCGGCACGCTCTTGACACAGTGGATCTCGGAATACTGAATGGCCTAACGATCTCCGAAATAGAATGTCCCATGCATCTAACTCCAACTACAATTACGCGTTCAAAGTCTTAAATCGCGTCGTGCGGCTGTAATCACGTCGGAAACCTTAGTACAAACGACAGATTCGCCAGTGCACTGTTCTATTATACCATGTGTACACGATAATACTGCCATTTGTATACGTGCCTATCACTATTACTCGACTTTTGTCGCCTCACTGTATATTGGCTGAGTCTTCTAGGAATGTAAGCTCTCAGAAATTTAACAGTAAATACACCATGATGCATAACGCCACTGGAGTAAGCTGAGCATCTTCGTGAAGCTTTCGAGGTTGCTGATTTAACCTGTAAAACAACAAGCTGCTCTTCTTCGGATTTCTTAATTTCCGCTATCAATCCCATCTCGTTCAAATGGCCCTAAGCACTATGGAACTTAACATCTGAGGTCACCAGTCCCCCAAACTTAGAACCTAACTAACCTAAGGACATCACACACATCCACGCCCGAGGCAGGATTCGAACCTGCGACCGTAGCATCCGCATGGTTCCGGACTGAAGCGCCTAGAAACGCACATCCACAGCGGCCGGCTAATCCTGTCTGGTATGGATCCAGGACTGAGGAGCAATATGAAAGTACTTGACAAACTAGTGTTTTTAAGCTACCTATTTGTGGGTAGATACGCTTTCTGTGAATTCTTCAGTGAATCTCAGTCTGGCATCTGCCTTACCTGCTGTTACACTGAAGCGCCAAAAAAACTGGTACAGGATTACGTATTCAAGTACAGACAGAATACTGCGCTGCAGTCGGCAACAGCTATATACGACAAGTGTCTGGCGCAATTGTCATGTCTGTTACTGCTGCTACAGTGGCAAGTTATCAGATTTAAGTGACTTTGAGTGTGGTGTTACAGCCGGAGCACGAGCGATGGGACACAGCATCTCGGAGGTAGCAACGAAGTGGGAATTTTCCCGTACGACCATTTCACTAGTATACCGTGAATATCAGCAATGCGGTAAAACATCAAATCTCCGACACCGCTGCGGCCGGAAAAACATCCTGCAAGAATGGGACAAACGACGACTTGAGAGAATAGTTCAACGTGACAGGGCAACCCTTCCGCAAATTGCTGCAGATTTCAGTGCTGGGCCATCAACAAGTGTCAACCTGCGAACCATTCAACGAAACATCATTTGGAGCCCTTGATGACTGTACGACACAAAGCTTTACGCTTCGCCCGGGCCCATCAACAACGAGGTTAGACTATTGATGACTGGAAACATGTTGCCTAGTCGGACGAGTCTCGTTTCTCATTGTATCGAGTGGATGGACGTGTACGGGTATGAAGACAACCTCATGTATCCATGTACCTTGCATGCCAGCAGGGCACTGTTCAAGCTAGTAGACGCTCTGTAATGGTGTGGGGTTTGTGCAGTTGGAGTGATACGTAACCCCTGATAAGTCTAGATACGACTCTGACAGGTCACAAATACGTAAGCATCCTGTCTGATCACCTGCATCCATTCATGTCCATTCTGCGTTCCCTCGGACTTGAACAATTCCAGCAGGGCAATGCGACACACAGCACGTCCAGAACTGCTACAGAGTGACTGCAGAAACACTCTCCCAAGTTTAAACACTTGCGCTGGCCACCAAACTCTCCAGATATGAACATTATTGAGCATATCTGGGATGCCTCGCGATCTGATGTTCAGAAATGATCTCCACCCCTCGTACTCTTACGAATTTATGCGCAGCCTTACAGATTCATGGTGTCAGTCCCCTCCAGTACTACTTCAGACATTAGTCGAGTCCATTCCACGTCGTGTTGCGGCGCATTTGCGTGCTTACGGGGTCCCTAACACTATATTAGGCAGGTGTATCAGTTTCTTTGGCTTTTCAGTCTAGTTTTATATGGTCGTTCCACTTTAAACCGCTCCGTATGCATTCTCTTGCATATTGTCTGTATGTACCTGGTTCCAGTCATTGTTCATCAACCATGTAATCATAGGACAATGCGTATTTCTGCCTGTTTATGCGAAACGCTTGACATATGTTTGTGGTAGAGATTAACTACCAGTCACTGATCCAGGCGTGAGCCTCTGCAGGTCTTCGTGCATTTCGGTACAGTCTCAGAAAGTTGCAACTTCTCTGTGTACGACATCATCCACGAAAAGCCTCTTGGAAGTTCAGCTGTCTCCATCAATTTATATCCATATACTGCGAAAAACATTTGTCCTATAACACGGTATGAATAGGAAAATAGCACAGAGAGAGAGTTACTGAAGAGTTCAGTTATAGGACTGTTCTCAGCAGAATAGATAGAAAATCACCGCCTACGACAATAGGTCAGATATACAGGCCGACGCCACAAGCAGAAGATGAAGAGAAAGTGTATGAAGACATTGAAGTAAAAGGAGATGATAATATAACAACCGTGGAGGATTGAAACGCGGTAGTAGGGAAAAGAAAAAAATGAAGCGTTATGGGAGAATATGAACTTTCTGAGCGTAGTGTTGCATGAAAGTGAATCGTACGCTGTTGGGCAACCACAAAAAAAGAGAATAGAAGCGTTTGAGATGTGGTGCTGTAGAAGGATATTGAAAATTTGGTGGACTGATAACAAATGGGGAAGGTCTCTGCAGAATCAGTGAAGAAAGCAATATGTACAAAACATTGATAAAGAGAAGGATCATGATAAGACTTTTGTTAAAACGTCAAGGAATATGTCGACTGTTCTTGAGAAACTATAGAGGATAAAAATTGTACGGGGCATAGGGTACAAGGGCATACGTCTGAAGATTGGTCTTTGTTGAAAACGACACGCTGTGATCTGTTTGCGAGAAACTCTTCAATTTAGTCGCCTTTGCTGTCTGATATTCTATATGCTCTTATTTCATACATTTACTGGATAGCAGTCTAAATATATTGTACGGGCCCGTGCAAGACCTCTACAGTGGAGGGTTAATTGGGCTGCCAATATGTGAGGACGAAGTCCAATCCACCCCCTCAGACCCCAGTGCGTGGCTGGAGTGTTGGTGGTGGTTGTGGTATGGAAACATTTTTACTTGGGGAGGACTGTTATTCCAAAACACATTGGCGGAGCTAGAGCTGGAAAGGTGGTCAATGGCCTCCGTGATATAAGCGGCCACGATGGGCGAAATGTGCCAGTGTCAGGAATAGACCGCCAGGAGGACGGTACGTGGAGTGGACCAACAGGCGTTGGCGGCTGCCGGCAGGGTGGTGCTCTGAGCACAGCAGCAGAGCCGCTGACATAAGACAGCGGCGGTTTAGGGTGGATGGCAGAGAGCGGCCACAGCTGCTGGCCACCTTGTGCAGCTCCTTGTCCACGACAGGCAGGTGGGATCACACTGTGGCCTCCAGCACGGCTGATGACGATGACACATGCCTGCACTGGGTGATGGACAGCAGTGACATATGACGGCCCAGGGGGACGAACAGCAATGTTGTGCGAGCTCTGGTGGCGGTGGATGGGCAGTAAGACGGCCCGGACGAACCGGCAACACATCCTGGAGAGAACAGTCGGCAAATAGTCACCCAGCAGAACAGCTGACTACAACAAGACCCAGCTCAGTGTGGACGTCTTCTCGTGACCAATGTGTCAACTGCGTAACCGAGCATATTGAGTACATCTGAGACTGTGAGTCTGAATTAGTCGGTACGTATGCAAGCTGCTCAAATGGTGCAAGATGTTTGAAATTCTGAGAAAAATAGAAGTAAGCTATAAGGAAAGACAGGCAATCTGCAACATATACAAGACGCAAAACAATGGTTGAAATGGCTCTAAGCACTATGGGGCTTAACATCTGAGGTCATCAGTACCTAGACTTAGAACTACTTAAACCTAACTAACCTAAGATCATCACAAACATCCATGCCCGAGGCAGGATTCGAACCTGCGACCGTAGCAACAGCGCGGTTCCGGACTGAAGCGCCCAGAACCGCTCGGTCACAGCGGCCGGCTGTAAAAGACGCAAAAGGGAAACGGAGCAGAAGACCAAGAACGAAGTGTTCAGATGAGGAAGGGTGTAAGACAGGGATTTAGTTTATCGTCCAACTGTTCGAGCTATAGATCGAAGAAACAATGACGGAAATAAACGAAAGGTTCAAGAGAGGAATTAAAATTCAAGGTGAAAGAATATCAATGATAAGATTCACTAATAATATTGCTATATTCAGTGAAAGTGAAGAATTACAGGTTCTACTGAACGGAGTGAACAGTCTAATGAATACAGAACATGGACTGAGAGTAAATCTAAGAAAGACTAAAGTAATGACAATTGCAGAAATGAGAAAAGCGAGAAACTTAACATAAGGATTGGTGATTGCAAAGTAGTTGAATTGAACGAATTCTTCTAATAGGAAGTAAAATAACCTATGACGGACGGAGTAAGGAAGACCAAAAAAGCAGACTAACACTGCAAAAAAACCATTCCTGGGGAAGAGAAGTTTGTTACTATCAAACGTAGGCCTTAATGTGAGGAAGAAGTTTCTGAAAATGTTTATTTGGAGAACAGCTCGGCGTGGTAGTGAAACAATGACTGTGGGAAAACTGGAACAGAATTAAGATAAGGAGTGAGGAGGTTCTGTATAGAATCGGCGAGGCAAGGAATATGTGGAAAACACTGACACAAAGAAGGGACAGTATGTTACGACATATGTTAAGACATCATCGAATAAGTGGCATGGTACTAAAGGAGCTGTAGAGGGCAAAAACTGTAGAGGAAAACAGAGACTGGAATACATCCAGCAAATAATTGAGGTTCAAATGGCTCTGAGCACTATGGGACTTAACATCTATGGTCATCAGTCCCCTAGAACTTAGAACTACTTAAACCTAACTAACCTAAGGACAGCACACAACATCCAGCCATCACGAGGCAGAGAAAATCCCTGACCCCGCCGGGAATCGAACCCGGGAACCCGGGCGTGGGAAGCGAGAACGAAATAATTGAGGAAGTACTCTGAGATGAACATGTTGGCACAGTATGGAAAGATGATGAATCAAAGAAAAAAATCGAGTTAGGCTGGAGCTGCTGGATGTAATCGTTATGAAATAATAGCATCATTTGCTCTGTGGTACCTTAGTATAACACGTATGCTGGAGAACACGAAAATATCGTTCGACTGCTGCTGCGACGGTCCGGCAACCAGTTTGAGCGGCACCACGGAATTCCTAACCCAGTGGTGATTAGCGAGTTGGTACAAAGGACTGATCGACACATGGAGGCAGACTGGAGCCAACTGACCCGGACATATATGTGGCCCCGCGTCTAATTGGCGCTGAGCAGCGCTGATGGTGTGTCTGGAGACCAGTGGGTAGCCGGAGGGTAGTGTGAAAAGGAGAGCTCATGTTACAGGAGCTAAGAAGCAGTTACATTCAGTCAACCGTAAGAACAATTTTCAAGTGATGGTTCAACTTGGGCAGCCAGTGGACGTACTAGATACCTTAACAGTTGTCGGGACTCTGTAAATATTCGAGTGATGAGAACTTAATTCAGCAGTTGAGATGTGTTATCGAGCTGAGCTTTACAACAGAGAGTGTTGGGGGGATCTGATATATTCTCACATTAATGCGTTATAGTTAGCTTTACTGTGTGATTTATTGTATTATGAATTATTTAAATAATTTATATTGGACCACCACATTTAATTATTTTGAAGAGCTGCTGAATGAATAAACCGATCATTTCAGTTAAAATCTTAACGATCGACTACGTCGTTTAATTTTGACATCGCTTGATATCATTTATTTTATTTAATGCAACCAATTACTTTTTGTGCTAATTATTGTTCATAATGACTAGTCAATCTCTGGATAATTATGCTATAGGATCACTGAAATTGAGGCATATTACGCAGTCAAGCTACTGCACAATCTTAAAGCTGATGTGTGTGTGTGTGTGTGTGTGTGTGTGTGTGTGTGTGTGTGTGTGTAGCTCAACCTCTATGGAAATAGTGATCCAAATGTCTAATGTGAGTCATACATTGCCCATACATTCTGAAGGTGGCAGGTGTAAAATACAGGTACTGGAGGGCTATTTACAATTTGTACAGAAACCAAAAGGCAGTTATAAGAGTCGAAAGGCAGAAAGGGAAGCAGTAGTTGAGAATGGAGTGAGACAGGGTTGTAGTCTATCCCCGATGTTATTCAATCTGTATATATGAGCAAGCAGTAAAGGAAACAAAAGAAAAATTTGGAGTAGGAATGAAAATCCATGAAGAAATAATAAAAACTTTGAGGTTTGTCGCCGACACTGTAATTCTGTCAGAGACAAAAATGGCTCTGAGCACTATGGCACTTAACATCTAAGGTCATCAGTCCCCTAGACTTAGAACTACGTAAACCTAGCTAACCTAAGGACATCACATACATCCACGCCCGAGGCAGGATTCGAACCTGTGACCGTAGCAGCAGCGTGATTCCGGACTGAAGTGCCTAGAACTGCTCGGTCACAGCGGCCGGCTGTCAGAGACAGCAAAGAACCTGGAAGAGCAGCTGAACGGAATGGACAGTGTCTTGAAAGGAGGATATAAGATGAATATCAACGAAAGCAAAACGAGGATAATGGAATGTAGTCGAATTAAATCAGGTGACCCTTAGGCAATTAGATTAGGAAATGAGATATTATAAGTAGTAAATGTGTTTTGCTATTTGGGGAACAAAATATCTGAGGGTGGTCGAAGTAGAGTCGATATAAAATGTAGACTGGCTATGGCAAGGAAAGCGTTTCTGAAGAAGAGAAATCTGTTAACATCGAGTATAGATTTCAATATCAGGAAGTTTTTTCTGAAAGTATTTTATGGAGTGTAGTCACGTTGAAAGTATCTAACCAAAACTGTATCCTTTTATTCTGTGAAAGTATCAGTGATAAGATTGTTCTAAATTAATTATTCAGCAAACCTGCATCTGACTGCGTCTGTGAACTTGTTTCTTGCACTCCTCCATTTTGCCAGAAATGCAACATGTATTTGATTCAGCAATCAAGTTTAAGAGAATAATGCTGTTTGTGCAATGGCATTAAGATGGTACTGGAAAATTAACTTTTGTCCCTGATGTTTACTTGGTTCTTTCATATTCAATGTAAGCGAAGGATGTGGATTATGATTCAGGCTGTTAGATTTAAACACAATGTTGATCTCAATATATATATTGTTAAAATTTTAAGTCGTACACAAAACCTGCTATTTCAAACATTTTCGTAGCACGAATCACTCTTACAAAAAACTTTACAAAACACTTATTGCGTTAAAGCTTGGACATACAAATCCTAACTCTGAACATTATCTAACAAAAAACAACTTGAAATGATTATATATCTTCTCTCATTTACATGCTAAAGTTTGGTCAGGGGCAGCGACCTACCTTAACGCTGTCACCACACGTCTGCTTCCTCCGCGCACCTAGCTGCGACTTCTCGATTTTTTACTGCATGCGCCTGGCTCTCTTAACAATCAAAGATCCTCCTACTCAAAGATATTATACTCGTTCCACATTGCGGTTGGCAACTACCGACAATTTTCTGGAGCTACCCTGACCAGGCCTTAGCACATACCTTTCAATGGATGGAAGTGAAACATGGACGATAAACAGCATAGACAAGAAGATAATAGAAGCTTTCGAAATGTGGTGCTACAGAAGAATGCTGAAGATTAGATAGGTAGATTACGTAAGTCATAAGGAGGTACTGAATAGAATTGGGGAGGAGAGGAATTTGTGGCACAACTTGACTAGAACAAGGGATTGGTTGGTAGCACACGTTCTGAGGCATCGAGGGATCACCAATTTAGTACTGAAGGGGAGCGTGTAGGGTAAAAATCGTAGAGGGAGACAAAGAGATGATTACAGTAAGCAGATTCGGTAGGATGTAGGTTGTAGCAGTTGCTCGGAGATGAAAAGGCCTGTACAGGATAAAGTAAATGGAGAGCTGCATCAAACCAGTCTCTGGACTAAAGATCACAACAACAACACATTGCCCACTACTCGTCTTCGTAGTATTTTCTTCTCATTTAGAATCATCAAATGTGAACTTTCCTTACTCATTTCATACTTTTCACCAATACTTTGCATTTTCCTGTCTCGTCAGCGCCTCCAGAAGCCCTTCCGGCACTGTAATGTGTCACAACTTTCACTTTCAGAAGCGCTGGGATGCATCTTCTGCATTGTTATCTAACTGGATACGTCTTATTCCGTGTTGGCGTCGTTCTTCTCAGTCGATGCGGGGAGCCGTTCGTTACGCTAGCGCAACAGTATTCAATGAGATTGAGGCCAACTGACCTTGAGAGATATGCAAGGTGTAACGGGTATAAGTGCACAAAATTTTACATGTGGTTCCTTAGAATGTACACGCATCAGTGTGTTGGTTGTTTTCTCTCTGCATCGAACAGTCTTCCCACAAACATTATGATCTGATGTTTTCCTCGCGGTCGTACTGCACAACTGCACCATTAGTGGACTATGTCCGTCAGTGTACGTAAACCGTTCCACGTCTTCACCTACACACTTTCAATAGCTGAATTGCTGCACAGAAGAAAGTAAGCATTAATGACTTGCTCTTGGCATGTGTACTTGGAAGTTCTAACCAACATAAAAACATAGGACTTTTAATGGCTATAATTATTAGTCTGCAAATGGCGTAAATATTAATGCAATGCTGTTCAGTCAACCATCCTCAGTTATCAATAGCAATATCTTCACTTATACACATTACACCACACATAAGCAGTATCACGTTCATGTGATTAAGTTAGAGTTATCTGATCAAGACGGCATATGGGTCAGAATAGGCAGTATGAACCGAGAGAGAACTAAACAGTTAGTCACTTTCAGAATACTAAAAGAGAGCAATATTATACAATTGAAACATGAACTGAAGGTGATAGACTGGCCAAATACACTACACGATATAAAAAGTCTTGATGAATGTTTCTATATGTTTTTATATATCATTAAAAATGCAGTAGATAGTCACTGTCCACTTATCACAAAAAGATGCACCCCTAACAACAGAAAAAAACTTCAGCGCTCTAACAAGTGGTACACTCCAGAGGTCAAGCAAATGAGGACACTGCTATGTATACTAAAAAATAATAGTGATAAAAATGAAGAAGCCAGGAAACACTATGTGACCCTTAAGAAATTGTACAAATATGAAATAAAATCATCTAAATGTAAAGTAAATGATGAAATTATTGCAGGCTCAAAAAAATGCCTGTCAAGCAGCTTGGAATATAATAAAAAGTGAAATCAATACGAGCAAACAGGAAGCCACAGTGCCTACAGATTGCAACATTCTTAACGAATAATTTATAAATTGTGCCAGCTCCCATTCTTCTTCTTCTTCTTCTTCTTCTTCCTTTGATAAAATAATTCTGATAATATTTCAGCTGCTGTAACCCTTCTTAAACAACAAGCACCAGCAACCAAGAAATTCTCTTGGTCAAAAATCACCTGCGGCCACATTATCAAATCTATAAAGAAACTTACAAACTCAAAAACAGAGGACTATTACAGGCTTAGTAACAGTATTGTTAAACACATAGCCACTGCAATCTTAGTGCCACTAACATATCTGACGAATCGCATACTTGAAGGAGTATTCCCTGAATGTCTAAAATGACAATTTCACTCCCAATCTATAAGAAAGGTGACAGAAAAATGCTAAATAATTATAGACCTATGTCAATAGTTCCCATTATATAAAAAATAATAGAAAACTGCATACATATTCAAATTTACATTTATTTTGAAAGTAATAAATTATTGAGTAAGAACCAGTTTGGCTTTCAATCTGAACTATCGACAACCAGGGCAGTTGAATGCCTCCTTAGTAATATATATGAAGGATATGAAAACAAGAAAGTCAGTTGTGCTACACTGTTAGATTTAACAAAAGCCTTCGACTCAGTCACACATGAAATAATGATAAAAAACTAGAACATTATGGTATTGTAGATAAACCATTAAAATTTTTCAATCATACTTAAGCAATAGGGTACAATTAGTAAAAACAAACTATTAAAAGTCAACACCCATGAAAGTAAAGAGAGGAATTCCACAAGGCTCAGTGCTTGGCCCTTTCCTGTTCATTGTTTACAGCAATGACTTCTCAGATTATATTGCCATGCAACAATGTAATGTATGCTGATGATATGACACTAATAACAGATGGAGAAAATCTGCAAGTTGTCATAGAATACAACAAAGTAGTAACTGAAATGAGCAGTGACTGGTGCAGAGCCAACCTTTCATAATAAACAAATAGAATACTGAAGAAATTTACTTCACCCTGAAACCAATTGAACAGAATACAAAAATGTCAAGTTACTAGGTTTACATATAGGTAAAAAACGTATATGGGACAGACATACAAATTATCTATGTGGCAAACTTGCTCAAACTCTTTCTATTACACAAGCTGAGACACGTTATCAGTAAAAATCTGCTAATCTCCACATACTTTGCTTTATTCCATTCACAACTGCAATACAGGGTACTTCTTTGGGGTAGCTCAGTGGGTTCAAGTACCATCTTCAAGTGGCAGAAGAAAGCGGTCAGATGCATTTTAGGACTAGCTCCAAGACAAAGTTGCAAAAATCATTTTAAAGAAAAGATAATGTCACTACCTAGTATATACATTTATAATTGTTTAATATATGCTAAAGAGAACGTAAAGAACTTTAAGTTAAGATCTGAAGTGCATGTTCATAATACTCGAAATAATATTAACATAGACCTACCATACACAAGGCTGACATTAACACAAAAGAGCCATAGACACCTTAGCTTGAAATTTTATAACAAACTCCCAAAGGCTGTGAGCGAACTACCGATGAATAACTTTAAGCGAACAATACAAGTGTGGCTCAAATGTACGCCATATAACTCAATTAATGAGTTTCTAAACAGTGACACCAAAGAGATATGCTACATGAAACATAAAACTACCGTATGAATTATACCTATATGTTTGTGACAGTAATGTACGTATTGAACATACTATTGATGCCAATTTTATGGATAACATACTGAAAGGTAAATAAAGATTCTATTCTATTATATTCTATTCATTCAGTGCACATCATGCTCTGGAGAAGAGCATTGCCGGCAAGGTGAAAAAAAAGAAAAGGAAAAAGAAAACGATTGTACATGTTAGTACAGTAGGTTCCTGACGTCTCAGGAGATCAATTTAACAACATGTTAACGTCTCCCACACCAGACCCTCACCAGAATACTTATCCAACTCACCTGCATTGTGCCCTATTATCAGGTAGGATACATCGCTTCCTGTTGTTTTTGATGTATTCATTACTTGCAACCAGTATCTTGAGTTCAGTCTACACTATTATCAAGTTTTGTAAAAAACAAGTTTCCATCAGGTAGCTCCCAGTTTTTTCTCGTACTTTATTTGCATCTGGTTTCATAAAGTTTGTTTGCAGAGTCCGTGGTGTGTGATTCGCCTGTTGAGTGCACACCGCACACACACGAAAAATCCACGGCTAAAAATCTATGACGTGTGACATGCTGTACTGATTTCGAATTACTGTTGGCCGTCAACCACAACGTGAGGATTTTTTCAAGAACTTTTAATGGTGACTGTTCTGGGTGGTCTGGGGCTCTACTGGTGAATCATACATTATTGAGACTGGAAACAGACTTCACGAAACTGGTCTGAAAATAAAGTGAAATTACATCAAGAGCTCTTTTCAAGCTTGAAGCGTACTGGTGCTTATTACGTTCTGTGCCCTGTGACTTGTGGTGGGAGAGCTGGACGTGTGGAGTATTATCTTCTATTTCTATACACCATATTGAGTAGAAGGTTGAAGATGACACGACAGCTTACGGGCTCTTCTTGCCTACCGCCGCATTTGCTGAACTATGACCAGCCCTACGACCTTCTATGAACGGTTATGGTCGATGGCGACTCTGCCCATTTTACATCTACCTCTGTACTCCGCAGGCCTCATTAAGGGGTGCGGTGGAGGGTACTTTGTGCAGCAGGGTTACCACCCCCCCCCCCCCCCCCCCCCCCTTTTCCTGTCCCGGTTGAGTACGGTTTGCGGGAGGAACGATTGCTGGTAGGCCTCTGTGTGGGCTCTAAGCTTCTTCTCCGTTCAGAATGACATGCTGTGTTCTGCTTGCTAGAAACTTTTGAAACCAAACACGCGGCTGGTCTGATATTCCATATGCTCGTATTTTGTTCATTAGCTGTTAGTGCAGAACTTTATGGAATGTCAGTCAAGGAACACAGTGTGTACCTTGGCGCCTATATCTGCTGCTTTCTGTGTCTTGTGGACGGACAGAGCGAGCTAGGTTTCACGTGAAGGCTGTTTCTGGAACCCATGTTGATTCCTACAGAGGAGATGTTCGGTCTCCAGGAATGTCATAATACGTGACCATAAAACATGTTCCGAAATTCTACAACTCTGCCGAGGTGACGGCTAGTATGAAGTGTGACGTCATCTCAGTCAGACGGTGAACTGTTCCGTTCGTCGTGTTTAAGAGCTTCAGGAGCGCTGTGGTTTCAGCACAGCAACTACCTCTCAATTAGCTACATATGAGTATATGTAGCTGCAGAAATCGGAGTAAGAGAGGAGAGTACCCCTGTGTCACTGATTAAGATAGGGTCTGTTAACAAATAATTACTGCCAATTACGGTGGCAGGAAGTGAGAGAATACAAGGTCTACCTGTCAGGAGTCAAAGCAGGAATAGCACAATGGGGTGTAGGGCTTTACATCAGGAAAGAAATGGAACCCACCGTAGTTGCAATAAGGTGTGTAAACCAACGACTGATGTGGATAGATTTGACAGTGTCTAGCAAGAAAATTAGGATTGTATCAGTATATTCGCATTGTGAAGGGACAGATCTAGATAAGATGGATAGTTTTTATGACGCACTCAGTGATGTAGTTGTTAAGGGACAATGACAGTGTTCTGCTCATGGGTGATTTTAATGCCAGGATTGGAAATCGAACAGAAGGGTATGAAAAGGTTACGGGTAAATTTGGAGAGGATATGGAGGCCAACAGGAACTGGAAACAACTCTTGGATTTCTGTGTCAGTATGGGCTTAGTAATCACAAACTCCGTTTTTAAACATAAGAACATTCACCGGTATACATGGGAAGGCAGGGGAACCAGATCTGTCATTGACTATGTAGTAACAGATCAGGAATTCAGGAAGGCTGTGAGGGACACACGTGTCTTCAGGGGATTGTTTGATGACACTGATCACTATTTAATCTGCAGTGAAATTGGTATTATGAGGCCAAAAGTGCAGGAGGTCAGGTCCATATGTTGGAGGATAAGAGTGGAGAAACTTCAGGATAGTGAAATCAGGCACAAGTACATAACAGTGATCTCAGAAAGGTACCAGTTAGTTAAATGTAGTCAATTACAGTCATTGGAAAGGGAATGGACAAGGTACAGGGACGCAGTACTAGAAGTGGCTAAAGAATGTCTTGGAACAGTAGTGCGTAAAGGATGAAGCAAACAGCTTGGTGGAATGACACAGTCAAGGCAGCCTGTAAAAGGAAAAAGAAGGCAAATCAAAAATAGCTACATACTAGAACTCAGGTAGACGGAGAAAGTTATGTTGAAGAAAGAAACTAAGCCAAACAGATGAGCATCCAGGAAGAAATCTTGGGAAGACTTTGGAAACAAGTTGGAGACTTTGGGTCAAGCTGCTGGAAAACCATTCTGGAGTGTAATTAGCAGTCTTCGAAAGGGAGACAAGAAGAAAATGACAAGTATTTTGGACAGGTCAGGAAAACTGCTGGTGAATCCTGTTGACGCCTTGGGCAGATGGAAGGAATATTTTCAAGAGTTGCTCAATGTAGGTGAAAATACGATCAGTAATGTTTCAGAGTTAGATGTACAATGGGATAGCAATGATGATGGAAATAGGATCACATTTGAGGAAGTGGAGAAAATGGTCAATAGACTGCAGTGCAATAAAGCGGCTGGGGTGGATGAAATCAAATACAGTGTAATGTCAGGTCTTAAATGGCTACACAGGATTATTGAAATGGCGTGGGAGTCGGGACAGGTTCCATCAGACTGGAAGAAAGCAGTAATCACACCAACCTTTAAACATGGAAACAGAAAAGATTGTAACAACTACAGAGGTATCTCTTTAATCATCGTTGTGGGTAAAATCTCCTCAGGTATTGTTGAAAGGAAAGTGCGAGTATTAGTTGAGGACAAATTGGATGAAAATCAGTGTGGGTTTAGGCCTCTTAGAGGTTGTCAGGACCAGATCTTTAGCTTACGGCAAATAATGGAGAAGTGTTACGAGTGGAACAGGGAATTGTGTCTATGCTTTATATATCTAGAAAAGGCATATGACCGGGTTCATAGGAGGAAGTTATTGTCTGTTCTACGAGATTATGGAATAGGAAGCAAACTTTTGCAAGCAATTAAAGGTCTTTATATAGATAGTCAGGCAGGAGTTAGAGTTGACGGTAAATTAAGTCATGGTTCAGAGTAGTTTCAGGGGTAAGACAAGGCTGCAACCTATCTCCACTGTTGTTCATATTATTTATGGATCATATGTTGAAAATAATAGACTGGCTGGGTGAGATTAAGATATGTGAACACAAAATATGCAGTCTCGCATATGTGGATGACTTAGTTGTGATGGTAGATTCTATTGAAAGTTTGCAAAGTAATATTTTAGAGCTAGATCAGAAATGCAAGGACTATAGTATGAAGATTAGCATCTCCAAAACGAAAGTAATGTCAGTGGGAAAGAGATATAAACCGATTGAGTGCCAAATAGGAGGAACAAAGTTAGAACAAGTGGACGGTTTCAAGTACTTAGGATGCATATTCTCACAGGATGGCAACATAGGGAAGGAAGTGGAAGCGAGGTGTAGCAAAGCTAATGCAGTGAGCGCTCAGCTACGATCTACTCTCTTCTGCAAGAAGGAAGTCAGTACCAAGACTAAGTTATCTGTGCACCGTTCAATCTTTCGACCAACTTTGTTTTATGGGAGCGAAAGCTGGGTGGATTCAGGTTACCTTATCAATAAGGTTGAGGTTACGGATATGAAAGTAGCTAGGATGGTTGCAGGTACTAGTAGATGGGAACAATGACAGGAGGGTGTCCACAATGAGGAAATCAAAGAAAAACTGGGAATGAACTCTACAGATCTAGCAGTCAGGGCAAACAGGCTTAGATGGTGGGGTCATGTTACACGCATGGGAGAAGCAAGGTTACCCAAGAGAATCATGGGTTCAGCAGTTGAGAGGCCGGCCGCGGTGGTCTAGCGGTTCTGGCGCTGCAGTCCAGAACCGCGGGACTGCAACGGTCTCAGGTTCGAATCCTGCCTCGGGCATGGGTGTGTGTGATGTCCTTAGGTTAGTTAGGTTTAAGTAGTTCTAAGTTCTAGGGGACTTATGACCTAAGATGTTGAGTCCCATGGTGCTCAGAGCCATTTGAACCATTTTTTTTCAGCAGTTGAGGGTAGGAGTAGTCGGGGTAGACCAAGGAGAAGGTACCTGGATTCGATTAAGAATGATTTTGAAGTAATAGGCTTAACATCAGAAGAGGCACCAATGTTAGCACTGAATAGGGGATCATGGAGGAATTTTATAAGGGGACTATGCTCCAGACTGAACGCTGAAAGGCAAAATCAGTCTTAAATGATAATGATGACGGTTTCTCATCAGAGAGTTAAATAAGGAATTAAAAACTGATTTCAAGGTTTCATTGACTTAGTGGTCAATCCGAAAATATATGAACCACGGATAATTTATTTAGTGTGTCTTCTGCCTACTCTTCTCTTCGATGATGTTCTTCAAATTCTTATCAGTGTTAACAAAAATTGGAAATTTTTGTCACCAGTATACAAGAATTATGTTTAACAAGAGGACGTCCCAAAGATTTCAGCAGTGACCAGTTTCAGATTTACACTAATGGGTCTTCAAATCTATCCTGGTTACACAATGTCTTTTCAGACAGTAACCAGCCCCACACCTAACTGACGAGTTAGTACGTTACTAGCACGAATCTCAAGGTGGGTTACAAGTGAATCCAAACCAGTCAAGAGAATAATGTTTAGGACCTCTGGACGTTAAATAGAATTTTCAGTTTTTTATTATTTTCAGTTTTGCGAAATATAAGATTAAAAGCGCGTAAATGACTGTAGGTATATTTTGTGTCAGTGGCGCAATAAGAGACGAAAATAAGTGTTCTGTAGATGTACCGAACATTGCAGCATTTTACTTTACTATCGCCTACTGCTGTCGGACACAGAAGTATCTTGAAGTGCTAATTAACAGTATGTAATTTGAAAAACGAAATATTTCGCATGTGGGTATTGCATTATATCCATATACAATACATTTTTCCATGGTGTTGCCATACTTGGAACACAAAATAATCTGGATTTCTGATAAACTATACGTACCATAATGATATTTCCACTTTGCAGTAGAGTGTGCGCTGATATGAAACTTCCTGACAGATTAAAATTGTGTGCTGGACCGAGACTCGAACTCGGGACCTTTGTCTCTCGCGGGCAAGTGCTCGCAGGAGAGGTTCTATAAAGTTTGGAAGGTAGGACACGAGGTACTGGCGGAAGTAAAGCTGTTAGGACGGGGCGTGAGTCGTGCTTGGGTAGCACAGTGGTCGAGCACTTGCGAAAGGCAAAGGTCTCGAGTTCGAATCTCAGTCTGACACAATTTTAATCTGCCAGGAAGCTTTATACTTACCATGATCGTCCTGTTCCAAGTATCAGCTCCTATTGACATTTTACGATACTGAACAGAACCTGAGCTATCAGAAATGGCGAAGTCAAATGTTCACCAAACCTAATACCCAGTTCTAACACAAAGTCTCTGGAAATCAAGAACAACTGGTAAAATCACCGTAGCAAGCTAACGAGTGAATTCAGTCTGAAAAGTTGTCGCTGATGCCACAAGAAAATCGTTATTGTATGACTTATTAACTACTTATATTGACTTTCTTTGGCAAAGAAAGCCTCACACAAAAGGGAAATGAAAACAATGCACGAAAGTTGCATTTTTTATTTTACTGAAAAATTGATACTTTCTCATAGTCTTACAGCTACTGTCAACAGCGTCCACGTAACGCAAAATATTTGATGTTATTGTGTTGCCACGTTCTCTCCTGCGATGCGTCACGGGGACGACCTTGATGTCCAGAAATATCCTTAGCGCAGCTGTCGCTTGGTTATCAATGTGGGTGACTGTGGGGCACGCAGAATCGCCAGCTTTCCGAGATGCCGGCCGTTGTTTGCACACTGTGCAGACGCTTCGTCATCATGCGTTGAAAATATCCGGCTTCTGTTGTCAAAATCGGAGCAACGGTGGCACTTCTGAAAAACGGAGATACTGGGTGATAACGGGACAACAGTACACTGAGGGTCCGAAAGCCAAGGCAAGTTGCGACCTGATGTCTGCTCCCTTCTCCAGTGACACTGAAAACAGCGGCGCTCTGCCTGGAGATACGGAGTGCGCTCGACACACATGACTCATTTCCGATATGACACAGTGGCGGTGAGTGTAGCAGGACGGTAACGAACGTTTATAGTGATTTTCTGCATGCGATTTCAAATGAAAAAAAGAACTGAAGTCACATGCGTAAAATAAGCTGTGCACTCCTTCCCACCTGCGAACACCTGTGGGTTGCGATTCGACGCGAACAGGAAATGAAAGAATAAGCATGATGGAAGTAGTCCGACTCGTGGAACGGCATGCTTGAGAGGGGTTTTGGCTTCTGGTCGCCTCCATACCATACAGTGATGAGCCATCAGTCCAATCCCGCACTGTCGGTGAAGAGAATCCGACGACACTGATGAGGGCTCCGTTTCAAGTATTCTCTTACCTACCTTCTTCGCTCACCTCTGTGTTTGGGTGTATCTACTGTTGCTTGCAAGGGACGCCCAGACGCTAAATCATGTGGGTACAGTTGCGTACTGTCAGCCTGCTGGTCTACTGGCAAAGAACGTGTTTGGAAATCGAGAGGTCGCGGTATCGACTACTGGTGGGACCATGTAACATTTAAGTTAAAATGTGTATCGAATATTCGTAATAGGTCCGATATGTCACTCTTGCACCAGCGGTCTAGGGGTAGCGTATTTGATTAGTAAACGTATTGTAGATAATCCCATAATGAATAGTTGGAAACTCAAAGAAACAGTGGGTAACAGAAGAAATACTTCAGCTGATAGACGAAAGAAGGAGAATTTAAAAAATGTTCAGGGAAATACAGGAAAACAGAAATACAAGTCAGTTAGGGATGAAATAAATACGAGGTGCAGGGAAGCTAAGGCGAAAGAGCTGCATGAAGAACGTGAAGAAATAGGAAAAGGAATGATTGTCAGAAGGACTAACTCAGCATACGAAAAAGTCAAAACAAATCTTCACTGAAATTAAAAACAAGGGCTCTAAATCCAAGATTACAATGGGAATTATATTGTTAAATGCAGAGGAGAGAGTGAATAGGTGGAAGGAGTACATTGAAGGACTCTTTGATGTGGAAGCCTTGTCTTATGTGATAGAAGAAGAAACAGGAGTTGATTGGGAAGAGATAGGGGTTTTTCGAAGATCTAACATGAAGTAATGCGCAAGAGGTAGGTAACATTCCATCGGGCTTTCTAAACTGATTGGGGGAAGTGGCTACAAAACGACTATTCGTTTACTTGTGCAGAATATGTAAGACTGGTGATATACCATCAGACTTCTGGAGAAACATCATCCACACAGTTCCGAAGACTGCAAGAGCTGAGAAGTACAAGATTTATCGCACAATCAGCTTAACAGTTAATGCACCCAAGAATAATATACAGAAGAATGGAAAAGAAAATTCAGGAAGTGTTAGATGACGATCAGTTTGGCTACAGGAAAGGTAAAGGCACCAGAGAGAAAGTGCTGGCATTCCTGTTGATAATGGAAGCATCGCTAAAGAAAAACCGGAACACGTTCATAGCATTTTTAGACCTGGAAAACCGCTCGAGAATGTCAAATGGTGCAAAATGTTCGAAATTCTGAGAAAAAAAGGGACAAGCTATAGGAAAAGATGAGTGATATACAATATGTACAAGAAACAAGACCAAGAACGAAGTGCTCGGATTAAAAGAGACGTAAGACGGAGATGTAGTCACCCCTATTGTTCAATCTGTATCTCGCAGAAGCAGTGACGGAAATAAAAGAAATGTTTAAAAGAGAGTAAAAATCAAGATGAAAGAATATCAGTGATAAAATTTGCTGATGACATTGCTATCCTTAGCGAAAGTGAAGAAAAATTATGCGTTGAATAGAATGAATAGACTAATGAGTACAAAATGTGGGTTGAGAGTAATCGAAGAGAGACGAAAGTAATGAGAGGTGGCAGAAATGCAACAGCGAGAAACTTAACAGAATTGTTGGTTACAAAGTAGATGAAGTTACGAAATTCTGCTATCTAGGTAGCTAAACAACCCAAGCCGGACGGAGCAAGGAGGACATAAAAAGCAAACTAGCATAGGCAAAAAGAGCATTCCTGGCGAAGAGAAGTCTGTTAGTATCAAACATAGGCCTTAATTTGAGGAAGAAATCTCTTAGAATGCACGCTTGGAGCACAACATTGTACGATAGCGGAACATGGACTGTAGGAAAAGCTGAACGGAAGAGAGTCGGAACATTTGAGATGTGATGCTACAGAAGAAAGTTAAAAATTACGTGGACTGATAAGGTATGGACTATAGGAGATATACCTTGCAAAAGGTGGAATAGAAGAGTTTATTTTTTCAGCTCGTTCATATGGTTGGAAAGATTAGAAAACCGAGTTTTGCCAACAAAATTTCGCTTGGGAAAACTTTCTGCAGTCAAAAAACTTGGAAAATTTCGGCCTTTTTTCATTTTTTTCAAAATATCTCAGATTTTTTGCTCCTGTCGCTTTAACGTCTAGTTTCTTTTTTAAAGAGCACAAAATTGTCTACAATTTTGATTCTTGCCATTTTTTTCTGTTCCCAGTATTTAAGGCGCTACAGCACCTCAAAAAATACCAAATTCTCAAATTTTGAGCATAGTGGCAAGATACCCTATTTTTAAACACTATTTTTTCAGTTTCTGTTTGAATAGTATAAATACGTTATACATCATGTTGTATGTTGGAATTTACCACCTCACTTTCAGGTATTCAATTTCTCTGTATGCAATGTGAGGATTGCTGGGCACCCCCAACTATTGTGATTCTTACATCACTACCTGACGTTCACTATGGGCCACCTCAGCCCTGGTATTTGTAAAACTATAAATATAAAAATACATCATTAAGAGACACACACACAGACACACACACACACACACACACACACACACACACACACACACAGACACACACACACACACACACACACACACACACACACAGAATAAATTGTCTCAGGAAAATGAACTATTATTAGCTGCAATAGGCAACCTAAATAGGTCGTTAATTATTCTTGTGTATAAAAGCCACACATTTGACATTAAAAATAAGTAGCTTTATTACAATTAAAATGCATTGTCAGTTAGTAAAAAATGTTGACAGTTCTGGGTGTGTAATACTTGTAATATCGCACTTTAGCGCACTTGAGACAGATATGAGCATCACTTCCAACGTTTTGATGGGCCAGGTTCCTCAGTGTCATCAGAAATATCTGGAGATACGGATTCAGGGTCTGTACGAAGAACCGAGCGAGGTGGCGCAGTGGTTAGACACTGGACTCGCATTCGGAAGGACGACGGTTCAATCCCGCGTCCAGCCATCCTGATTTAGGTTTTCCGTGATTTCCCTAAATCACTCCAGGCAAATGCCGGGATGGTTCCTCTGAAAGGGCACGGCCGACTTCCTTCCCCATCCTTCCCTATTCCGATGAGACCGATGACCACGCTGTCTGGTCTCCTTCCCCAAACCAACCAACCAATCTGTACGAAGAGTTGATCCCAGATTGACCTCTTCTTTAAACAGCGAGTCAGCCTCAGCAAGTTCGTTGATTTCGTCAGCGGTCTCCTCAACATCCTCCACAACATCTTCACTGTCTTCATATAAAAATTTTGGCACGTTTTCACAGTTGAAGAACATTTCAAACCCGCTTTTCTGCAGGAGCACGCTCCGCCACAGTTCGGCATGAGCATGAAATAATGTGAAGAAGTGCTTCAGGTGCTGGATCTTGGCTCATTATAACGGGTATTGGACCGTGGTTACTGTGATTCCAGCCCCATTTCTCGGGATGTTTCCAGTTTCCCATCCAACTTTGGACTTGTTGGTAAGTCCACAACGAATGATGATATGCAGCATCTTGTGTAGGTGGCAACCGTGCAAGATTCAGTTTGCTTTTTGTGGCAGACTTGGCGAATAGCTGGTACCGCAAATGGTCTAGTGTGTGGGATTTGCTGACACCTCCACTATACAATGCGATAGTAACCTGTTCTCCTGCTGTTATTATTTCTTCACGGGTAGCATGTGGTTTTTTGAACGTGCAAAGCGCTGAGGCTAGGTATTCATTTTTCGCAACAATATTGCAGCACTTTATTTTTCCTTGACCAAAAAAAGCGGATGTTGTATCACATCCACTAAAGGCGTGAGTGAACAGAATATATTCACTGTCAAACTTGTAAGATGCAGTGGAAAAGCACTTGTTTTCTGCATTTCCTCTTCCTGGCTTGAGAACAAATGGCTAAAATGGCTCTGAGCACCATGGGACTTAACATCTGAGGTCATCAGTCCCCTAGAACTTAGAACTACTTAAACCTAACTAACCTAAGGACATCACACACATCCATGCCCGAGGCAGGATTCGAACCTGCGACCGTAGCAGTCGCGCGGTTCCGGACTGAAGCGCCTAGAACCGCTCGACCACCGCGGCCGGCTAATGAGAACAGAATATGGACTGATAGTAAATCGAAGAAAGACAAAAGTAATAAATGTAGTAAAATGAGAATAGCGAGAAACTTAACATCAAGATTGTTGATCACGAAGTAGATGAAGTTAAGGAATTCTGCTAATCAGACAGCAAAGTAACTCATAACGGTTGGAGCAAGGAGGACATAAAAAACAGACTAGCACAGGCAAAAACGCCATTTCTGGCTATGAGAAGTCTACCAGTATCAGTCATAGGCCTGAAATTGAGGAAGAAATTTCTGAAAATATGTGTTTGAAGCACAGAATGTTATGGTAGTGAAACATGGACTTTGGAAAAACCAGAAAAGAAGAGAATCGAATCATTTGTGATACGGTGTTACAGAAGAATGTTAAAAATAGTTGGACTGATAAGATAAGGACTCAGGAAGTTATTCGCAGAATCGACGAGAATATATGGAAAACCTTGAAGAATGCTGAAAATTAGGTGGACTGATAAGAATCGGCGAGGAAAGGAATGTACGGAAAACCCTGACAATATGGAGAGTCAGGACGGTAGGACAGCTTTTAAGACAACGCGGCAGAACTTCATGGTTCTGGAGGGAGCTGTAGTGGGTAAAAGCTGCCGAGTAAGACAGAGATCGGAATACATCCAGATATAATTGAGGATGTAGGTCGCAAGGGCTATCCTGAGTTGAATAGTTTGGCACAGGAGAGGAATTAGTGGCGGGCCGCATCAAACCAGTCAGAAGACTGATGACTAGAGAAAGGTAACGTATCGGTCAACAAGGTTTGTCAAGCGAACTTGCTCAGCTGTCAGGTCTCCAGCTGTCTCCGAGTTCAAGACTATGCACTGAAGATCCTTTGCAAAAGTTCGTTTCGAAGTGTTACAACTTGTTCGTCTACTTCATTATCCACCCGTTCATTCCCACAACAGTGTCGATTTAGGAATTCTTCCACCTTTCATGGGCAGAACATGCGCCGCAAGCTTCAGTTTTCTATCAGCAGTGATCTTATGCAGGGTTTGTAGATAACGTAATCATCTGAAATGTGGTCAAGAAGATCTTCATAATTTGTCTCAAGTATTCAGACACTGCTGCTGCTTTTGCTGAAATTTCCCGGGTCTCACACGTGTAAATGGTCATACACAGGACGACAGAGGAGTACAGCTTTGTGGGCAGAGCCTAATTACCACATGGATCCTGAGCCAGTGAGATCCCCTGATGTACCCGAAGGACAGGACAGATAGTTTAATTTGTGGAAAGGGGCCAAACTGAGTGGCTGTCAGTTACACTCGAACATACTACTTTATTCATTTGATAAACATTAAAAGAGTAAAGAAAACATTACAAACAGAGCAAGCCAAACATTAATTTTAGGACTTAATTCCCGGCTAAATTCGCCATTCAATCTCACGCCTCAAGGGCAAAACAACTTTAATTTAAAAACGGCTGAAGGCCAATCACTTAAGACTCAAAAACAAGAATTTGAATTTTAAAAGGCAGAAGGCCTCATCTTAAAACATTTCTCTAAATTAGGCTGAAGGCCCAAACAATCTCACGCCTTAAGGGCAAAACAACTTCAATTTAAAATCGGCTAGAAGCCATACACAAACAAACAACAAGGACAAATAAGAAAAGGCAGCACATCAAACGCCGCTCAGAAGTTTCCAAGGGTCAGCCTGGAATTCAAACACTAACGCTCGCTTAGATGAGACAGGCAATCGGCCCAACAATTCTCAATCCAACGGAAACCCAACCGACAGACAGTCAATCGACCTGACCAGCACACAACAGGGAGTTCAATGGAACAATGCAGAAGGTATCGGCGCCCACAACGAATTACACTTCCAGCTGACAAACTACACGCCGTGCTGGACAGCCACAACACGACGAGCAAAGAGAGCTCCACTCCAAGTTTAAACGCAGCCAAAACCTCTCAGACAAACAGAAGCTAAACGATGTCAAAGTTAGCGTAAGGAGGGCTATGCGTGAAGCGTTCATTGAATTCGAAAGTAAAATTCTATGTACCGACTTGACAGAAAATCCTAGGAAGTTCTGGTCTTACGTTAAATCAGTAAGTGGCTCGAAACAGCATATCCAGACACTACGGGATGATGATGGCATTGAAACAGAGGATGACACGCGTAAAGCTGAAATACTAAGCACCTTTTTCCAAAGCTGTTTCACAGAGGAAGACCGCACTGCAGTTCCTTCTCTAAATCCTCGCACAAACGAAAAAATGGCTGACATCGAAATAAGTGTCCAAGGAATAGAAAAGCAACTGGAATCACTCAACAGAGGAAAGTCCACTGGACCTGACGGGATACCAATTCGATTCTACACAGAGTACGCGAAAGAAATTGCCCCCCTTCTAACAGCCGTGTACCGCAAGTCTCTAGAGGAACGGAGGGTTCCAAATGATTGGAAAAGAGCACAGATAGTCCCAGTCTTCAAGAAGGGTCGTCGAGCAGATGCGCAAAACTATAGACCTATATCTCTGACGTCGATCTCTTGTAGAATTTTAGAACATGTTTTTTGCTCGGGTATCATGTCATTTCTGGAAACCCAGAATCTACTTTGTAGGAATCAACATGGATTCCGGAAACAGCGATCGTGTGAGACCCAACTCGCCTTATTTGTTCATGAGACCCAGAAAATATTAGATACAGGCTCCCAGGTAGATGCTATTTTTCTTGACTTCCGGAAGGCGTTCGATACAGTTCCGCACTGTCGCCTGATAAACAAAGTAAGAGCCTACGGAATATCAGACCAGCTGTGTGGCTGGATTGAAGAGTTTCTAGCAAACAGAACACAGCATGTTGTTATCAATGGAGAGACGTCTACAGACGTTAAAGTAACCTCTGGCGTTCCACAGGGGAGTGTTATGGGACCATTGCTTTTCACAATATATATAAATGACCTAGTAGATAGTGTCGGAAGTTCCATGCGGCTTTTCGCGGATGATGCTGTAGTATACAGAGAAGTTGCAGCATTAGAAAATTGTAGCGAAATGCAGGAAGATCTGCAGCGGATAGGCACTTGGTGCAGGGAGTGGCAACTGACCCTTAACATAGACAAATGTAATGTATTGCGAATACATAGAAAGAAGGATCCTTTATTGTATGATTATATGATAGCGGAACAAACACTGGTAGCAGTTACTTCTGTAAAATATCTGGGAGTATGCGTGCGGAACGATTTGAAATGGAATGATCATATAAAATTAATTGTTGGTAAGGCGGGTACCAGGTTGAGATTCATTGGGAGAGTGCTTAGAAAATGTAGTCCATCAACAAAGGAGGTGGCTTACAAAACACTCGTTCGACCTATACTTGAGTATAGCTCATCAGTGTGGGATCCGTACCAGATCGGTTTGTCGGAGGAGATAGAGAAGATCCTAAGAAGAGCGGCGCGTTTCGTCACAGGGTTATTTGGTAACAGTGATAGCGTTACGGAGATGTTTAATAAACTCAAGTGGCAGACTCTGCAAGAGAGGCGCTCTGCATCGCAGTGTAGCTTGCTCGCCAGGTTTCGAGAGGGTGCGTTTCTGGATGAGGTATCGAATATATTGCTTCCCCCTACTTATACCTGCCGAGGAGATCACGAATGTAAAATTAGAGAGATTAGAGCGCGCACGGAGGCTTTCAGACAGTCGTTCTTCCCGCGAACCATACGCGACTGGAACAGGAAAGGGAGGTAATGACAGTGGCACGTAAAGTGCCCTCCGCCACACACCGTTGGGTGGCTTGCGGAGTATCAATGTAGATGCAGATGTAGAACAGCCAGGGCAGGTGACCGGAACGTTAACGGCCACAAGGCAGAAGATTCCGCTGGTGCACTTCAATTCCAAATAATCAAGTTAAGTTAAACTCCACAGGAGAGCGGCTAGAATTTCGCCAACTTGAAAACACACGTTCTTGCTCATGGGAATGTCCCAACAGCCCACAACGAAATTCAAACGACACAGTGTGAACAGCTGGGGCTGGCTGGTAGATTAAGTAAAGACTCAACTTTCGTGTCCGGAATCGGTGAGCCACGGACCTCGTAGCAATGGGAACAGCACCACTCACTCCGCCCGCTCATGGACGCCGCCAGCGGGCCCGGCCAGACCCGCGCCACGGAGACTTCCTCGCTGCTACGCGCCAACCAACCAACCAACTACCCGCACACGGCAAAGCCGCAAACTATAAGCGAGAGTACAAAGGCGCGAGTATCGATACACGCTGCTTCTGCGTCTCGCAGAGAGAGAGGATAACAGCATCATCGCGATAACCGCAGGAGAATAATCAGAGAATGGCAACCAAGGTTTAATGCACAGCATAACACGAGCCAGCCACGGCTCAGAACCCATTCGTTGAAAGACTGCAGAAACTTTCCCAGTTCTATTGGTGATGTCTGCATCTACTTTCCTGTTATTACAGATGACGTTGCCGAGATATGGAACTCGGTCAGCACCTTGTAACGCCTTCTGTTACACTACAATTACGGCAGACACATGTCCATTTTTTTTATGGACATTGTTTTTATTTTGTCACAGGGATGGATTTTGTGACCATCCCTTTTCATATTAGTTGTAGATTTCACAATTAGAAAAAGGAACTGTGGACAACTACAACGTGGGCGTACGTTTAAATGAGTAATCAAGACTTACGGATCTGGTATCCGAATTTTGCTGGTGGCGTCATTTTTCCTACGTATGTCAAAAAATAAAAATAAAGTGTTCAGAGAGAATAAATAAAATCACCGAGGATGTTTACAGAATGCGGTTCCCCATAGCTCGTAGATATTTGAAAAACTCCATCGTTACCACTGTGAGCTGCTGATAAAATCTTTAAACAACCAGTTTCAGTCGACTGGCGTGATGACGGTCGACCGAAACTGGTTGCTTAAATAGAGATTTTATCAGCAGCTCAAGGCAATAATCATGTCTTTTTTTCAAAAGTCTTTGAGGTTGTCGTTGACATAGTAATTCTGTTAGACCCACCAAACGACTAGTTATAGCAGTTCAACGGAATGGAGAGTATCTTGAAGGAAGGTTGTAGGTTGAATATCAACCATATTAAAAGTATTGGTAATGGAATGTAGTCGAAATAAATCATGCGATGCCGACGAAATTTGAGTAGGAAATGAGACGCTAAAAGTTGTCGATGAGTTTCGCTAGTGGACAGCAAAATAACTGACGATGTACAAAGTAGAGAGGATGTAAAATGTAGACTGCGAACAGTTTCAAAAATGTTTCTGAAAAAGAGAAATTTGTTAACATCGAATACAAATTTAAATGTTTATAAGTCTTTGCTGAAAGTATTTGCCTGTAGTGTAACATTGTACAGGGCTGAAAAGTAAATAATAATCAGCTATAATCCAAGAAGAGAATAGAAACTTTAAATGTGGTGTTACAGAATACTGCTGAAAATTAGAGAGATGTTTCAGATAACTAATGAAGAGATAAATTGAGCAGAAATATTTAAGAGAATATTAGACTTAAAGAAGGGATCAGTTGATAGGATACTATTTAAGACATGAATTAATCATCATGTTGCTAAAAGAGGGGATGGGGTGGAATGTGGGGGGAAAACTTGTAGCGGAAGATCAAGGTGTTACTGCAGTAAGCCAGTTCAGATGGATGTAGGCTGCAGTAATTATGCAGAGATAAAAATATTTGCACTGGAAATGCTGGCATAGAGAGTTGCATCAATCAGTCTGCAGACTGAAAATGCCAGCAGCAACAGCAACCACAACAGAAAGTATTAGAATCAAATAAGTGTTACATGTGTTCAATATATCAAACACAGCCGAGTGAACGTCAACACTAATTCGTGCTTTGCCTAAAGATTCATGTGCTACGTCATGGAACAATTTTTCCAAAATTGCTCCGTAACCTGGTTAATAGCTCACTATTCAAGTTACACTACCAAATCAATTCAAATTACAAGTGAAGCAGGAAAGCATACAAGTAGCTGAAACAAACACCAATGACTGTGTACTCAGTAAGTACTTCTTCATTTCAGTTCTACATGGTGGTGAAAAAAATTTTTTTTTCTGCGAGCCGAGGCTGCTGGCTGGCTGTGAGAAAGTGAGGGCCACAGGGGTGAACGGGTTGTAAAACTGTTCTTTCGCTGTAAGGCAGAGTCGCTGATAGCTATGCACTGGGCGACGGCCGCTCTTTGCGATGACCAAGGTGACCCGGTGTTGGGGAAACATGAGATACTCAGAGCGAGAGGAATCTGGTGGATTCAAAGGTCAGCAGTAATTATTGATGCTCACCAAAATTAATTTTGTAGCGGGGATGAAAACTCATGCTCTCTTTGGCTGAAAGGTGAAACCAAACTCATACTGGGAGACAATTTGTGCTGTCTGCCCCCATCCTAAAAGTGAAATGTGTATTACTCGTTAATCAAAGCAGATTCTTTAAGAGGAGGGAGATCGCTAGTATTTTTATGAATTTTTCATTGAATGAAACTCGGAAGGTCCAGTGTTGCCCAATCTGGGGCGGGCAGAAAGAGAAATTTTTTTAGAAGGTAAAGGTTTGAACACTTTATCTTAGAGGTCCAGAGAGGGAACCTTCGGTCTTCGTTTTCACGTTCAGCAGTCGAAGTTTTGACTGATGGTCGTTTTAATAGTCTGTATAGTCTGTCTCGGAGCCGATCTTGGATACTGGAGCCCAACTGGTAGCTTTTAGCTACCACTGCAGCCATTTTCTGCATCTCAGTTTTAGAGGAAAGGTTGCAGGTTGAATATCAAGCATATTAAAAGTATTGGTAATGGAATGTAGTCGAAATAAATCATGCGATGCCGACGAAATTTGTTTGGAGTTAGGGTCCCGCTTTTTTGAATTAATTCACACAATCAGCTAGTTGAACTCAACATGAGCTTAGGAAGTGGTACTAGTACTCATATGTACTTTTCTAGGTCTTCCCATTAATCTTTAACCGATTCAGCAGTCACTGGCAGTTTACGTGGACAAAGAAAATTGTACATCATTATTAGCATTTCCATTAAAATTCCATCCCTCTATGCCAAGGTATTATCGAGTAAGTTCAATACTCCATTTAAACCACTGTACACTTAATTTTTTTTTGCCGGCCGAAGTGGCCGTGCGGTTAAAGGCGCTGCAGTCTGGAACCGCAAGGCCGCTACGGTCGCAGGTTCGAATCCTGCCTCGGGCATGGATGTTTGTGATGTCCTTAGGTTAGTTAGGTTTAACTAGTTCTAAGTTCTAGGGGACTAATGACCTCAGCAGTTGAGTCCCATAGTGCTCAGAGCCATTTGAACCATTTGAACTTAATTTTTTTTACTTTATTGATTTTCAATTCCCCCCCAAGGGGGCGGGCTGGCAGCAGCTTAGTACGCTGCTCTACAGACTTTTTTTAAAAAAATGGAAGAAGAAAGAAACAAGAAAAACAGGCGATAAAACGGTGACATAAAGTGTAAAATGGCGAAAAAATGCGGAAAGTTAAAACAGAAAAAAAGGGGTTGGCAATGTTAATAAAAGACACAGGAATCAGACAAGTAACATAGTACACACACAATTAAAAAACACGGCGACAGTCTGGTTTCTGTTCGCAAGAGATAAAAAGCACACCCAGCGACAGTATGATGGCCGTTCGCAACACTTCCCAAAAAAACACAACACGGAACACTCACTGTAAAACACTGCACGAAAAGGGCGGCACAAAGATGACACTCCCGAGCCAAAGGCAGATTGGGGAGGGGGGGGGGGACCTGGAGAACGGGGAAGAACAAGGAGGGAGGAAGGAAAAAAAAACGAAAAGGGGGGGGGAACCAAAGAGGGAGAGGACTAATAAAGGGGGGTGCACTTAATAATCACTTGGGTTATTTATTCAGCGCTTGGAGTAAAGCCCACTAATTTAAGCAATAAACAGAACTTTATTGTAACCTTTAGTTGAATCCCATAGTTTGATGAAACACTTTCTCATTATTTCTGTGCGAGCTATGATACCTTTTCCGGTGTAAAGTCAAGCGCCGGCACGACAGTCAGGAATGGTAGAACAGAGAGGGCTGTGAGGGAGACGTCGGCTGATAGTATGCGGACCGACCCGTCTCTAGGACACACCGAGACAGCAGCGACCTCTAGGCGAAGAGAACATAAGCGCCGCGCCATTCTACGAGCTATACAGCAGCGATGTAGGAACTGTACTGTTTCATTTGTATCAAGAGTTGTGTGTACTGAAGAGATTTTCTTACTTTGTCTGTCGCCCATTGCTTGCGACTCACCAATGTAAATTCTCAATGTTAAGTATTGCCTATTTATCTTACTGTAATAAAAATTCATTTATACGATTTGCTTGAATTGTCGTCCAGCGACCGAGAAAGCAGGTTTCCTACGCACTCCATATTAGACGAGTGGCCAGGATACAACAGTATCCATATTCTATGTTTAATTGGACCGAAACTCTTCAGTTTCAGAAGTTCAATAACATCTGTTGCGCGACTTTGTCTTAATATTCCAAATGACCTTACTGGCAGCGGTCACTTCAATATACAGGCCGCCAGCTTCATCTCTTGATCATATCACAGTGGTAAGCCTAAGACTCAACTGTGGCCTCACAACAGTGCTGCAAGGACGGAACGTTAGTTGTAGAATTGTGGAATGCCGAATTTCCGACTTATAGCATCCCTGAAATGTTTCTGTGATGGTTAAAAAGGGCTTTGGTGTTTCACCGGTTTTGCATGTTAGTGGATTTTCATCATACTTTTTTTTTAAATTTTGCAGCTCCATATCTGTACAATAACTCCTACGTACAGTAGACAGATATAAGCGAATTATGAAGTGAGAGCTGACTGTTCTGTTTCTTGGGATTTGAGCTCAACTGTATTGCGTTCTGTTAGCAGCTGCTAGACGTTTCTGTTGTACTGCTATCGTTAATTTAATTTCGAAACTTTATAGTTATTTGCATCAGAAGTAGACAGCAGGCATGTATAACTAAGGTGGTAGTTCCTTCATTGCGTTTGCAATTTTTCATACGGCACTACCAGTCCATATATTCGTATAACGAAGGCAGCTATTGTCACTATAGTAATGTCACGCGAATGGATCGCTAATAAAGGAGGAATGTGGCACGCACGCTTAACTTAGGCCTGACGGGTGCCGCCTCGTTCTGGAATGCGTCCTTGCCGAACCCCACCGGCCAGAAACACCCGTAACATTGGCTATCCCACCGCGTCTGCATGTCGGTGCGTGTCGACGCACAGTAACAAACACTACACGCCTCTAAACCTGACGTCTCATTCTTGTTACAAATGAATCATTAACCAAAATGTGAAATCGATAGGTGATGCACTCACATGCATGTTTGATTTACTGAACGTAAAGTTTTTTCTCATGTTAAACGTGTCTGATCTTTAACATGGCGTACCATTGCTCCGATATGGAGTTTTAAAAAAATTATATAGGTGGTTCACCATTTCTGAGGCGAAAAGTAGTTGAAATCGATAAAGATATTTTTATATAAGCATCCATTAATATGGCCGGAATGGATACGACAGTTGATAGTATAAACTACTGACAACTATAACAAAAGCATATGTTCGGAATTTAATTTCATATGTCTCCACAGTGTCCCAGGGTGTCGAAAATAAATGAAATGTTAGTATTTAATCTCTCGTTATGAGTTGCCTCGTTCTGGAGGAACCGTTTCAGCTTTCGTCCTAAGTATTTGAAACTTAACCTATATGGCTGGTTGGGGAATCATACCCTACTCCTGCTGATCACATGTCTAGTGACGTAACTCTAGTGCCCTGTCGCTCGTTTACGGATAGGAGCCGAGGAATCAGAGGTCACTAGAGGATTAACAACAAAAGTACAAGAATGGTGCCTGTCGAAACCACTAAAACTTGCATCCAGCAAAAATGGTGCAGGAAAGCGTAAATAAGGTTGACCCTGCTTTGGATCACACTACATAGTGCTACGGTAGCTTAGAAAACCATCATAGTTCAAATGTGGCTATCAGATTTCGAAGTCCCAGATAGCGTAGAGTGAAAATGATGTGCTGCCAAAAGGGAAAGCTGCTTCCACTGTTGCCGTTAGCAAAGTAGATCCCTGTGGGAGTCAGGGTGTGAGTCTGATTTCTCTGACCGAGCAGCTTTTTATAATCCCCTTACCATACTGATAATTGGTAACCCATGGTCTAGGGGTAGTGTCTTTCATTAGCAATCACAAAACCTTCTCGGTCCGCGGTTCAAATCATATTCATCGCTTAGATTTTGAATAACAATTATCAGCACTGGTGGCCAAACACTTCCGGCATAAGAAATCGCGCTCATTCTGCCAACGACCTTGTCAAAGAGGGTGGAGCAGCGGACAGAGGTCCAGGGCAATATCTTGCCCCTGGGGTGGGGAATTGCCCCTAAAGGCGGAAGAATCAGCTATGATTAACGGCATGAGAATGCTGAAGACGATGGAAACCACTGCACTAAAGACACAAAATGTGTACCCACAGGGCATGTCGCCCGCAATTGAAAAAGTGCCATGTTGATCTCTTCATTGGCAAAAGATTCTGGACTAGTCCCCCATTCGGATCTCCGGGAGGGGACTGCCAAGGGGGAGGTGACGAGAAAAAGACTGAATAACCAACAAAAAGATAAAATTCTACGAGTAGGCGCGTGGAGTGTCATAACCTTAAATGTGGTAGGGAAGCTAAAAAATCTGAAAGCGGAAATGCAAAGGCTCATCTAGATATAGTGGATGTCAGTGAAGTGAAATGAAAAGAAGACAAGGCTTTCTGGTCAGACGAGTATATGGTGGTATCAACAGCAGCAAAAAATGCTATAATGCTAGTAGAGTGGGGCAAAGAGTGAGTTATAGTGAACAATTCAGTGATAGGATTGCTCTCATCAGAAAAGACAGCAAACCAAATCGACAACGACACTTCATGTATACGTGCCGACGTCGCAGGCTGAAGAACAAGAGACAGAGGATACTGAACGGGTAATTCAGTATGTAAAGACAGATGAAAATCTAAGAGTCATGGAGGACTGGAATGCGGTTGTAGGACAAGGAGTGGGGGAAAGAGTTATGGGAGAACATAGGACTGGTACTAGGAATGAAAGAGGAGAAAGACTAATTGAGTTCTGTAATAAATTTCACACAGTAATAGCGAATAGCCTGTTCAAGAATCACAAGAGGAGAAGGTATACTTGGAAAAGACCGGAAGCTACGGCAAGATGTCCGTTTCATTACGTAAGGGTCAGGCAGAGTGTCCAAAATCAGGAGCTGGATTGTAAGACATACACAGGAGCCGATATAGACTCAGATGACAATTTAGCAGCGATGAAGAGTAGGCTGTAGTTTAAGAGATTAGTAAGGAAGAATCAACGGCACAAAGAAGTGTGATAGGGAAATACTTACGGAAGTACTAAGGAATGAAGAGATACGCTTGAAGTTCTACAAGGCTATAAGACACTGCAACAATGAGTTACTCAGTAGGTAGTTCAGTTGAAGAGGAATGGACATCCCTAAAATGAGAAATCACGGAAGTTGGAAAGAAAAACACAGGCACAAAGGAGGTAACTGAAAGAAACCAATGGTAACAGAATAAATACATCAGTTGACCAATGAAAGAAGGAAGTACAAAAATGTTCATGGAAATTCAGGAAAACAGAATACAAATCGCTTAGGAATGAAATAAATGGGAAGTATAGGGATGCTAAGTCAAAATGGCTGCATGGAAAATAGGAGCTCTACAGCAGCGACTTAGGAATTGTATTATTTCACTTGTATTAGGAATTGTGAATTCTGAAGAGATTTTCTTATTTTGTTTGTCGCCCATTGCATGAGACACACCATTGTAAATTCTCAAAGTTACGTACTGTTATTTATCTTACTGTAATAAAAATTCATTAATACGATTTGCTTGAATTGTTGTCCAGCGATCCGAGAAAGTAGGTTTCCTAGGCACCCCATATTCAAATGGTTCAAATGGCTCTGAGCACTATGGGACTCTACTTCTGAGGTCATTAGTCCCCTAGAACTTAGAACTAGTTAAACCTAATTAACCTAAGGACATCACACACATCCATGCCCGAGGCAGGATTCGAACCTGCGACCGTAGCGGTCTCGCGGTTCCAAACTGCAGCGCTTAGAACCTCACGGCCACTTCAGCCGGCGCACCCCATATTCGACGAGCAGGCAAGACACAACATTTTCTGTGGAAGTAAAAGCCAGAGTGGTAACATTAAGAGTGCATTGGGAATTCTACTATTAAATGCGGAGGAAATAGCGAATAGGTGGGAAGAATAAGTTGAAAGCCTCTATGTGTGGGAAGACTTGTGTGATATGATAGGAGAAGGTGCTGGAGTTGCTTTAGGAGACACAGGGGATCCAGTACTAAAAACAGGATTTAAAAGAACTTTGGAAAACTTAAGACAAAATAAAGCAGAAGGGATGGATAGCATTCCATCAGAATTTCTAAAATCATAGGGGGAAGTAGCGACAAAACGATTATTCACATTGGTGCGTAGAATATATGAGACTCGCGATACATCATCAGATTTCGGAAAAACATCATCCACACAATGCCGAAGACTGCAAAAGCTGACAAGTACGAGAATTATCACACCATCAGCTTAACAGCTCATGCATCCGAGTTACTGGAAAGTATAATATACGGAAGAAGGGTAAAGAAAACTGAGTATTTGTTAGAGGACGATCAGTTTGGCTTTAGGAAAGATTAAGGCACGAGAGAGGCAGTGGTGAAGTTGCGGTTGATAATTAAAGCAAGGCTAAAGAAAAATCAAGACACGTTAATTGGACTTTTAGACCTGAAAAATGCTTTCGACAATGTAAAATGGTGCAAGTTGTTGGAAATACTGAGGAAAATAGGGGTAAGCTATAGGGAGAGAGGAGTAATATGCAATATGTACAGGGACCAAGAGGGAATAATAAGAGCGAACGACCTAGAACGAAGTGTTTGGGTTAAAAAGGGTGTAAGGCAGGGTTGTAGTCTTTCGGTCCTACTGCTCAATCTTTATATCGAAGAAGCAATGATAGAAATAAAAGGGAGATTTAGGAGTGGAATTGAAATTCAAGGTAACAGTGATACGATTCACTAATGACATTGCTAACCTGAGGGAAAATGAAGAAGAATTACATGCTCTGCTGAAAGGAACGGACAGTCTAATGAGTACAGAATGGGGATTGAGAGTAAATCGAAGAAAGACGAAAGTAATGAGAAGTTTCACATTAGGATTCATGATCACAAAATAGTCAAAGTTATGGAATTCTGGTATCTAGGCAGAAAAATATCCCGTGACGGACGGAACAAAGAGAACATCAAAAGTAGACTAGCACTGGGAAGATGGGATTCCTGGTCAAGAGTGATTGGTACCAAAGTTGACCTTAATTTGAGAAACAAATTTCTGATGATAGTCGTTTGTAGTACAATATTATATGGTAGTGAAACATGGGCTATGGGAAAATCAGAGCCGGCCGATGTGGACGAGCGGTTTTAGGCGCTTCAGTCTGGAACCACGCGACCGCTACGGTCGCAGGTTCGAATCCTGCCTCAGGCATGGATGTGTGTGATGTCCTTAGGTTAGTTTGGTTTAAGTAGTTCTAAGTTATAGGGGACTGATGACCGCAGATGTTAAGCCCCATAGTGCTCAAAGCCATTTGAACCATTTGGGAAAATCAGAACAGAAGAGAATCGTTGAATTTAATATATGATGCTACAGACGAATCTTGAAAATTAGGTGGACTGATAAGGTTAAGAATCAGGAGGTTCTGCGCCGAATCGGAGAGAAAAAGGAATGGATGAATAATACTGACAAGAAGAAGGGACAGGATGGTACGACATCCGTTAAGGCATCACGTATTAATTTCCATGGTACTAGAAGGAACCGTAGAGCGTAAAAACTGTATAGGAAGACAGAGACTGGAATACATCCAGCATGTGATTGAGGACTTAGGTTGTAAGTGGTAATCTGAGATTGAGGCACAGGAAAGGAATTGGTGGCGGGCCGCATCAAACGAGTCAGAAGACTGATGACTCAAAAATAGTACTATGAAAGAGGAGTTACCCTATATAGCGTATGGTGGGGCATCATATGAATTTGAATCTGTGGATTTGCACTTTTGAGTAATATTGAGTAGTCTTTTAGAATTATGAACGTCTGGAATCGTTGGCTGCTTTTTCGTTTGTGACAGTGTGAGTGTGTTAGTGCTTTCCGACCTGTCAACGAAGTCTCAAATGCATAACATCTGGATGAAAGTGATGACTGTTCACATATTGTAGTATTGTCTTCGGGCTGTTATGGATTCGTATTTCTTGTAATGTCGGAGACAGAACTGCAGTATTCTGAACAGAAGATAAGAAGCTCCTAAAAACAAAAGTACATACTCACCCTGCTTTAATAAGTTTTATTAAAAAATTTGCTGCGATACTTACCGGCAGCACGCCGATAGCTTCAGACGCCTTCTAATTATAAATTCATTACGATGTGTGATACGGACTTCTTTGACGCGTAACGTTTGGTCGACGTGCAAATTAGGCAATGCTGCTGTGCCTCTGATCAGAAACATGCAGTACAAATAATCAGAATGCATCTTTTGTTATGCAGTGGGGTATGTACTGTTTTGAACCTTCATGGGAGGTTAAGACTTTGTGGCCAACAGAAACAGTAACATCTCACGAAAAGATCATGACGTTAGAGATATTAAAGCTCACAAGGATGGTTACCAACAGACGATCTTCCGCAGAGCATTCGCAAATGAAACAGGACAGGGAGAAGTGACAGTGGTCCGGGAAGTTCCTTCCTCCATTCACCGGAAGGTGGCTTTTGGAGGGTGGCTTTCGGAGTATAGATGGAGAGGTAGATGTAAAACCTTGGAGGTCTGTTGCAATGCTGTCCTGCTTGAGCTATACGGGCGGGACTCATAACTTACTCTCACACCTCTCTCCACCTTCTGAACTCCGCAGACTTTCCCCTGCTGCAAGAAAAGGAAGTATACAGGAGGAGCAGAGAGGAATTGGGAGTCATTCTAGCGACTATTCTTCCAAAGATGCACTTACAGATGTGTTCACCAGTGATCTATCCCTGTATTACATGGATGTTAGATCTCTAACCTCACGGTATAGAGCTTCGGCGTGCCTGCGGATTTTGTCGTCTGCGTAGTTCATCACGTTGTAGGTAGCTAAAAAAAAATTCCTTAAATCTCTACATGATAAGGAATTCTTTATTTCTGCCTTTGAAATATATATCAGTATGAGACGTGGGAGCAGAATCGAAAAGTATTTTTTCTCTTCTTGTGGAATTTCGTGGCAGCCCTTTTGTAATTAGCTAAGAAACGAATTGCGAGCATCTTTGGCCGGCACTTCCAGACAGCTGGAGTCCGACATCCATATAGTATAGAGATCACTGTTATTCACATATAACACTGTTCGTCCAAATATGTGTGAGTCGGTTTCAATTTTACCTACCGATGATTTTTGCGTAATAATGGAATATGAAACAAAGTCTTACATACAGTTTACGGTGTTCATCTTTGGCCACCAGTCAACTATTAACTTTCGTAGCATATTATCAGACCACGTTCGCTGCACATGTAACGGAAGTATTGATGTTCATTTTGCTACCTGTCTACCATACATTTTGGTGATTTTGCGCTTATCTGTAGGCTGGGACATCCAGTTCAGTAGATTTTGACGATGACTTCACTTTAAAAAGTCTAATTATACGTAACATGTAAGTAGCATAATTTCGACAATTTTAATGTGACATTGGAATGAGCAATGATGTTAAATTTTGGTCCTTTTCATTTCCTATGCATTTGCACAAAACTTCTTTCAATATTGTTCTTGATAATGGCTTAGGGGTGAACTCATGATAGTAATATAAAACAAATAAGTTTGTACATTCAAATGCCGAAAATATTATTGAAGCAATATTACCCGATTGCGGCCCAAAAATACAAGAAAATTATCTGATTGGTGTGTTGAGCAATAAATTTGCCTTAACTGTACCCGGAAGATTTTTGAAACGTTGTCGGTCGTCAGCTCTGCGCTGCAAACCAAGAGTCTGTAATATAACGGGAATTTCGTGACCTATCCTTGGGCATCTGGTGTTACATACCTCTGGAAACCAATCAAGGACTTTCGAAGCTATGACACACACACAAACACAGTGCCACACTGAGTTCCAAATCCGAACCAGTAATCTATGTTGTTGTTGTCTTCAGTCCTGAGACTGATTTGATGCAGCTCTCCATGCTACTCTATCCTGTGCAACCTTCTTCATGTCCTAGTACCTACTGCAACCTACATCCTTCTGAATCTGCTTAGTGTATTCCTCTCTTGGTCTCCCTCTACGATTTTTACCCTCCACACTGCCCTCCAACGCTAAATTTGTGATCCCTTGATGCCTCAGAACATGTCCTACCAACCGGTCCCTTCTTCTTGTCAAGTTGTGCCACAAACTTCTCTTCTCCCCAATTCTATTCAATACCTCCTCATTAGTTATGTGATCTACCCATCTAATCTTCAGCATTCTTCTGTAGCACCACATTTTCAAAGCTTCTATTCTCTTCTTGTCCAAACTATTTATCGTCCATGTTTCACTTCCATACATGGCTACACTCCATACAAATGCCGGCCGGTGTGGCCGTGCGGTTCTGGGCGCTTCAGTCTGGAACCGCGTGGCCGCTACGGTCGCAGGTTCGAATCCTGCTTCGGGCATGGATGTGTGTGATGTCCTTAGGTTAGTTAGGTTTAATTAGTAGTAAGTTCTAGGCGACTGATGACCTCAGAAGTTAAGTCGCATAGTGCTCAGAGCCATTTGAACCATCCATACAAATACTTTCAGAAACCAAGGTGGTTATGTTTTGCCGCCATTGTGTGACGAATGCAGCACAGTGGCGGCCATAATATTGCTAATGAACTGACAACACAACCGTTGACAGGACAAGGACGGGAGTGTTACTGGTTCTCCAGACAACTTACGTTTGTATCCACAAGTGAGGAGTGAGTGTGGAGCGAAACCTTAATGCAAAGTGAGAGCTTATTGGCCGCGGCGGGAGGCGCCAGCTCGGCTCCAGCTAGCGCCTCGCCTTATTAAACGAACTGAACCGCACAACTTGGCGCCGCCCCAGGAAATTAGCTCCCCCGGAGAAGGCAACTTTGCGCCTCGTTCTGCCGGCCGAGAAGTTGTGTAGCGTGTTTGACTGATGAAGTCCGCGCGCCGCTTCCCGGCCCCATCTCGGCGGACGCGCCGGAGTTGTCGCCATCTGCCGGCATCTGTGTGTGTGTGCGCTGCTCATTAGACGGGCAGCCAAGTCTCACTGTTGTTTATCCATCCAGATGAAGCGCTGATGGAGTCGCGGACTCTGGCTCCAGTACTCGTTTGAGACGAGGGCACTACAACATCTTACACGTGCATATCTCCTGCTCTTACTGTTCTCCAATTTCAGTCTCACATGCCTTTTTCCAAGGACTGTCCAAGTGTGACCAAGAGCTATCAACAATGGAACTTTATGTCTACGAATGTTTTCCGTTGGCTGTGTTCAACAGCATCTGAATACTGGGGGTTTCACACATGACGCAAGTGTGAGCGGGAACCAATGCCTCCAATCGCCAGTGACGCTTGCTCCTTTCTCCAGGCCCTCGCAGGTAGCGTGTCAGCTACAGCCCAACTACTCGAAGGAAGTACGAGGAAGCTGTTGTGCTTTTTAGCACTTCGGATTTGAATATGTTTACAGAGCTGTGTACGGATCAGTATGAAAAATTACCAAGTAAAGGTGCTGTATCGGCTAACCAAAAAAAAAAAAGCAATTAAATGAATAAAGCTCACACTCACTCTCCCACCCACGCACCCCCTCCCTTCCCACGCTCCACACACAAAACGACAGATACACCTCGCAAAGATTCGAAACTCGCGCCAGAACATATTCGGCTGTTCCACTGTCCGCCATCTTGTTTTTGTAGTATGTCATCTTTTTTTCATAGTTTGTAAACAGTGACAGTGAAAGTTAAATAGCGAAGTTTTTCTCAGTGAATACAATGGGAAACCGGAAAAAGTACGTGAAACATATAGCAAACAAAATCTTCCACATAGAATTATTTAATGTTAGGCCTAACCACAACATTCTGTATGGTTGCAGATGACAAACTGTCAAAGAAAAACAAGCAAAACACGAAAACCAGGAAAACCACAGCATGTGGTAACAAATTTATATAAGCAGTAAAGGGTATTTTACCAATTTAACAGAAAGAAAAAGAAAGCCCATCAATGGTGTTGACACTGCAGCAAAACATGTATGAATAATAGAAGGAATGAAAAAAAATTTCTTGCTCAAGGTGGACCCTCTCCAAAAACAGACTTACTTGTAAACAAACACGAACAGAACAGAATCAACCTCAGAATGATTAATCAGATATCGTTGCTTTAAAATTAACACTGCAACTGGATATTGCAATCAGTGCAATATGAAAATGCTGATCTTGAAAAGTTTTTTCTTTCTGATGGGCCTCGGCTGCCTTTATCGCGGTATGCGAACTGGCAGAACAGACAACGCTGAAGTTCTGACTGTCTTCATTAGCTACAAATGCGTTGTCTAAAATAAGAATGTGTTGTGCAAGTAGTGCAACATGAATTATGGGACAGATCGTTTTTCATCAAACCACAACTTCTGATTGCTACATGAATAATAATGCGGAATTTTTTTTTTGAGAAAAAACAACTTGATACAGGTCAGTACATGAGCACAAATCGGCACAACGTATTTCTGATGAGACGTGCTATCTGCGAGCAGACGCTATTGACTCTCCCGTTTGAAGTGCCAAACGTCGCAACACTTATCCCAAACCAAGCGCCGGCCGCTGTGGCCGAGTGGTTCTAGGCGCTTTTGTCCGGAACCGAGCGACTGCTATGGTCGCAGGTTCAAATCCTGCCTCGGACATGGATGTGTGTGATGTCCTTAGGTTAGTTAGGTTGGTGTGTCTTCATAATTATTTCATCACCATCCGGAGCGCAGGTCGCCCAATGTGGCGTCGAATGTAATAAGACCTGCACCAAGGCGGCCGGACCTGCCCCGCAAGGGGTCTCCCGGCCAATGACGCCAAACGCTCATTTCCATTACCGTACAAAACTGGTACTGCCTCATACTCATTTATGCAGATCATTAACAGAAATTTTACTCAACAATTTAAAATAGCGTCTGTCCTTATCACAAACAAGGTGGTATCAGTCATTCTGGTCTTTGCATACTACTGACTTGAAGAACACACCTTAACACACTGAAGACTATTACGCAAGGCCGAAGCACTGATAACTGCTTGGCATAGCAGGTATGAGAACTCTTGCGGAGAATTGAGCTCCCGACGTAAGGTCTTCACTTGGCTTGGCTGCAAAGTCTGGAGAGGACGCGGCACCGCCTGGCGTTGCGGCAGCTACGGTGGCGGTGAATTATTAACAAGAAGGAGTAGTTGATGACATTTATATTCCGTAACACATGGCTTAATACTACAGACGAATATTAGACCGCGTAAACTCAGCAACACTTACTAAACAAGTCTGTATCGGAAAACACACCGAGGTGGATGTCCTATGCTGTCGATCCAAATATTTTGTGCTACACATGAGGTCTCGTCTTGTCTCCACCAAGGTCTGATCTAGGCAAAATGCAGACATACGGTGAGAGTAAGGCAAGAGAGAAATCGTGAGACTTTCATCTCGCTGGCATTCACTGTGATGGAAGGGAGCTTTTAACGAAGTAGCCACGTTGAAACTTTGAAAGGGTTGCGTCAAATCCGTCTTTTGGATTTTAACCAAACAATTATGGAATAATACTACCAAGCTGAAACTTTGGGTACTGTGACTCCTCCACTCGCAGATGTTCCTGATGGGTCTCCTAAGTCAGTCCATTGTAAACGTATAAAATTCGACCATAAAGGTTTGAATGAATCTAATTGGTATATGAAAAATTAAATTACGTGACTGCTTTCCTTTAATTATTACTGATTAAATGATAGGATCATTTAAGAGAAGCTTTCTTTGAACAGCAACAGGAGGAGACCGATGGCCTTTGTAATAGATTAAATAATAGAAATCACTGTCTTCGTCATATGTTAGTTTATTACATTTGGTAATCATTTTCGGTTGTGCAGCCATCATCACATCCAACAAGTAGAGCAGCGACATCTAAAGGGATAATCAGCAGTATTGATTACATGCCTATGTGCGGCAGCAGTACTCACTGAATCTGAAGAGTGCTGCAAAACCGAAACGGATCCTGAATTTTAATAAACTATTATGTGACCCAAATATATATTTCTGTTATTTCCTCAAACCTCTTTCCAAGATTCCTTTTAACTCGTCGCGTTTAATACACTGGTACTTGCCACATTGTGCAAGGAAAGGGCCACAATATATGTGGCGACCGAAACCGGCCTTCTGGGCTATTGGTTCTCGTAAAACACCACAAACACACTCATGTCCGGGGAAGGACTCGAACCTCCGGCGGGAGGGGCCGCGTAGTTCGTGACATGATGCCCTAAACCGCATGGCCACTCCGCTCGGCTTCGTAAAAAACCAGCATGGACGTGAAACACCTTGTATTTGAAGAAGGTCGTTATTAGGCATTACTTTCCAAGCCCACCAAGCGCTAAATAAATAATTAGGCACGAAGATGCTACTGCAAGGATACAATCTGTAGAGATCGGGGTGGATGACAACAGTTCATGGATGGTGGAGCTGACTTGCTAGTAATCAGGGAGGAATATAGTTGACGACCCTAGACATATGTGCAGGGGTGCAGAGGGTAGATACCACGCAGTTGCCGGACATCCCGTCATAAAACGCTCTTTTTATTTCTTGTCAAAGCAGAATAGTCATGATGGTATTAGACGGCGGCCAGTGCCCTCAAGACGTAGGCTGGACTTGTCCAGCAAAGTGAGCTCAACACAGCAACGGTCTGTTGTCACGACGATGTGTAGCGTCCATCTGGACAGTGAGCGGCTGCTGGAAGAGGCAAACCGGTCAGCAATACAGCAAGGCGGTGTTTGTCGGTCAGAATAAGAATCTGTGGCGACGGGCACGATTACGTAGCTCGGTGCGAAGTGCACCAGGGGTGCAGAATCAAACTGTTGCCCCTCTGTGATTGATGGCACTTGACAACTGTGACACAACACGCACAGGCAGTAACAGTCAGAACAGAGTTTCCCCCCACAGGTGATAACGTGCTGGGCGTGTGGGTGGCCCAGGCTGAAATCATGGACGCGCACAGTAGGCAATCAGCAGTGGTCGGCAGTCAGCTAGCAGGTGGCTTGCCAGCTGATAGGCAGTAAGTCAGCAACATTCAAAGGGGACAGCGGCCCACAACTAGTGAAAACGGATTGTCGAACCGTTCCAACGCATAGGCTGGTGTAGACCCCTTCTCTAGCCAGCTGCTGGTAGTGACCTTTATTTCGATTCATCAGTCACCTGACCGGTTTGATACGGTCTGCCAGGAATTCCTCTCCTCTGCCAAACTTTTCATCTTACACTAGGATCTACGTCTTCATTTCTTTCCGTCCCCTGTCTTCCTCTACAGTCTTTACCCTCTACAGCTCCTCTAGTACCATGGAACCTGACGTGTTAGTAGGTTTACTGTCATCCTCCCTCCTTCTCGACAGTGTTTCCCATATATTCCTTCCCTGCCCATTCTGCGGAGAACCTCTTTATTGCTTACCGTATCAGGCCACCTAATTTTTGATATTCTTCTGTAGCACCACATCTCGGATATTTTTAGCCTCTTTTTTCAGTTATCTCACAGTCCACGTCATACATTCTCAGATATTTTGTTCCTCAAATAAAGGTCTATACTTGATACTACTAGACTTCTCTTGGCGAGGAGTGCTCTTTTTGCCGTTGCTAGTCTGCTTTTGATGTGCTCCATGGTCCCTCAATCATAGGTTATTTTGCTGCTTAGGTAGCGGAATTACTTAGCTTCGTCATCTTATTGATTACTAATTTTGATGTTAAGTCTCGCTCTTCTTATTTCTGATACTTCTCAGTACTTCTTTTTCCACTTTACTCTCAATCAGTATTCTGTAGTCATTAGAGTGTTCGTTCTACTCAACAAATCGTGTAATTCAATTTCACTTTCACTGGGGACAGCAATGTCATCAGCGAATCTTGTCGCTGATATCCTTTCACCTTGAATTTTAATCCCACTCTTGAACCTTTCTTTTATTTCCGCTATTCCTGCCTCAGCGTACAGATTGAACAGTAGGTGCAGAAGAATAGACCCCTGTCTTACACCTTTTGGAATCTGAGCACTTCGTTCTTGATCTTCCAGTCTTAATTGTTACCACTTGGTTCTTGTACATGTTGTATATTACCTGGATTTTCCTACAGCTTACCCCGATTCTTCTCAGAATTTCGAACATCTTGCACCATTTGACACTGTCAAACTTTTTCTCTTTGTCGACGCAGACAATCTTCCACTGGCCTAAAAACATCATTTTATTCCCTGCAGAGTACTACACGGTTCTGCATCGCCTGTTAACAACTACTTTGTGATACGGAAATAACACACCAGGAGTCAACTGTACAGTCACGAAGAGAACAAGGCAAGTGACATCACGAGATTTCCGAAGAACTTCGCTCAGTGGAAGAGGAATCAAAATGAGCGGACATGTGTCTCGATTTATTCGTAAATACTCGACTGTTTCTGAAAAATCGATGGTCAAAGTTTTCGAGGTATTTTCGAGGCGCTTTATGTGCGTTTTAGCGAGAAAAATTTTCAGGCGAAATGGTGGCTCAGTGGTTCAGTCGGCCCATAGCCGTGACACGAGGAGGACGTGCACAGCACTCCGAGCAGCGCTCTGAGGGAGTGATTTTGTTTCCAAATTAGCGTGCAGTGCTATGTCGCTATCTTCTTTCAGATCCTGACCTGCGATGGCGTTATCTTACCGCCGTGCAATTACAAAGATCACCTTTCAAGCGGAACATGCACAACCTCGAGAGCACGTAGTGGAACAGTTTATACGTGACGAACTTCATCTCGCATCTCAAGATGAAGGAATTCATTTCTCCACCACGAACAGCACCGTGGACATTTAACTGCGAACCAAAGATGTTTGTGCTGATACTGTGGGACGCTTCACCCAGGGACTGAAATTCAGGCACTTAGATGGCCACGTTGGAGCAGTTTCGCTTGATCACACAGATTTCGACCTCCATATCATGTGTGTTTTCAAATTTCCTTTTGAGGTACTGCAAGATCATCAGACAAGTCGCAAAAAAATGGCAGATCTTCGAGACCAAGTCTTAAATGGTGTGTGTCAAATCGTACTTGAACTGATGAAGCATGGCTTTCTTGTCTGATCAATCGCGGCGTGCGGGCAATCTTAATGTACGACGGTGAACTGCGAACTTGTGTGTGTTGTTCCCAGGAGGGCCACATCCAGTCGGATTGCCTCTGCAGACGCCTGATTTAGACACCGGTAGATGTCGCACCACCCGTGACACCTGCAGTACTCCCTGTCACCTACGCTGCTGGTGCCAAGTTGTGGGATGTGCCAGCCCAGTTCCTTCTGATACAGATTCCTCTGGATATTGACGCAGCGCCGAGCCTTCAGATTCCCTATCAATCACCTTCGGTGTAAACGACGCCCTGGACTGCTGTCAGAATCCGAGAAGCGACGTTGCAGTTCGATGGACGCCGACTCGGGCGTCGTACCAAGATTTGCTTTCCTTCTGGTTGGGGCAGTGTTGGATGAAGGACGCTCCCACTCTGATACCGAACAAAACATTCGGAAGCAGAAGTCACTCAGAATGTGCAAGAAACGCAATTGTTCGCCATCTGACGATTGCTTCCTCACGTAGGCCACATGGATTGGCAAACCGACGTCGGAAGACATCGATCTCGGATGACCGCTCTTGAGCGTGTCTCCTCCGCGGACTGTGACACCTTCCTCTCCTCCACCTGCGTCTTCTGTTATCGAGCCATCTCTAGAGATCACCGACGTAGGCAATGTCATGATGACATAGAGGGGGAATCGGACGGCCTGTGAATATTATGGGAGGGCGCCTTCCCACTACTTCATCACAGTGTTCGCTGCGGCTTCAACCGTCTTTAGAGGTCTGTCCCGGTTGGATGCCATTAGTAGACCCCACGTCTCGACAGCAGGACTTAGACATGGCCCACTTATAAGAAGTGCATATGGATGGTTTTTCTTAACCTGTTTGGGTATATACATTCGTATCCCACACGTCAGATACCGGTGGCGATGTTTCGATCCTCATACGTGAAGGGTTATCCATCAACAACGTTCAGTATCTTCCAGGTGCGAAGGGTATGGCTTTCACACTCTTTAGTGTTCGAATTATTAACATCTACACTCCTCCAGGATCGTGGAGGCGAAGGGAACTCTCTACCTTCTTTGTGGGGCAGCAAGATGCATTGATGCTGAGCGATGATTTTAATTCCACCGTTCACCTCGAAGATCAGCTGCTGCGTTAATCGCTTTGCACAGAGCTTGCCACGATTGTCGACCAACCACAACTTGTGGACACGTGGAAACATGTTCTTGGCGACAGCCCCAGTTCCCCATACTTCGCTGCACATTAATCGCTTTTGCATCTCACCTCGCTAGTGGGAGCAACCCGACTGGTTGAGATTTGGCCTGTCGCTTTTTCCGGTCATGCAACGTGGGCGTGGCATGAAAGGGGTGTTCGGAAACTGAACGTGGCGCTATTGGCGTATTCCGACTGTCGGCAGCTTATCAGGATAACTTGGGATTTATATCGCCACTTCCAGGGCGCTTACCCATCTACGTTGCTGCGGTGGCTGTCCTGTGTAGAACCTCTCCTCTACCGGGATATGATGGCGTATGGCAGAGACTTGGCAGCTTGGGGGAGGAAGAAGCAATCTCTGAACTCCCTGAACTTTTATTAGCAAATGTTGGGGGACTCCCCTATGATGCCCTTTTACCCTTAATAATGTACAATAGCGAACCACGCCAAAGCACAGATCACATTCATGCATCACCACCTTGAAGGGATGGTGGCGTGAGCCCGCACTTATGACCATATGGCTTTGGAAGCTCCAACGATGAACCACCTTCCAACAGACAGGTGACGACAGTGCCGGGCCCCGATTCGAACCATCACCGATGACGAAAGCAGGGAACATGACACTCAATGCGGCGCTGTATGTGCCCTTCAAGCCCTTATACTAGGTTATATGCTAACCATTCCCATTTACCGGCTCTCATTGAAGAAGTCTGTCAACACTCGTTTAGCGTGATGCAAGAGGATGCAGTATTGGCATTAGAGGCACCAGTAACAGAGGACGAAGTCCTCAATGCTATCCAAGTGCGAGCTGCTAACAAGTCATCTGACCTTGATGGCATCCCCCTGGAATTTTATCGTGCTTTCCGACATCTCTTAGCGTCCAAATGGACTGTTATCTGCGGAGGATCCCTGATGTCTTTCTAGAGGGCCTCATTGTCCTTATTCACAAACTGCATGGGGGTCTGCACATCAGAGACTACCGCCCCTTGACCCTGCTAAATAGCGTCGTGAAGATCTTAACACGCCTTTTGGCAGCATCACTTAAGAAAATGGATCGTCACGTCATGTCTTACGATCAGGCATCGCTAGGCGAAGCATACAACATTCAGACAGCACTCTGACCTTACAGTGATCCGATTGCCCTCACTTGACCTCAACATTTGCCTGCAGCTTTGGCATCGTTAGACTTCAGCCATCATTCTTTTCTTACATGTACTCCGTCAAATGAGATACCCAGAATCCACTGTCGAGATGATCATACGTCGTCGCACGGCGCAACACCCTGTGTGCTGCATACTATTAGGCTCTCACAACGTTTCCTGATCAGGCGTTCGGTGCGACAGAGGTGCCCCCTTTCGGCACTACTTTATGCATTCGCCAGAGAGCCATTGTTATGTGGACTACGACAACGACTCACAGGTATATCGCTAGGTGGACATCGATTTCGCTGAATCGCCTGTACAGAGGATTCGAAGTGCCGACGACACCAGGGCGGCACTTGCGTGTGTGGCGACCTACAGCGAGGCGTCGGGCAGCTCACTTCGCGAGTTATGTGTGTCAGTTACAGGCCTCCCGCTCGACATGATCGACAGCTTAAGCTGCCTCGTTGTCGATATTACAGCTGAATTGCAGCGCTCGATGCGGCCCTTAACTGCAGACGGCTGCTACAGAAAATTAAGTTTGGACTGGTTGCACATCAGCTTCCCTGAATTCCTCCAATGTATGCACTATGCCAAAATCGACATAGCGTCGCCGTTCCCTGCACACTCTTCCTGTCCCGCACACCCTAGCTCGCTGCAGGTTATCTGCGATGGGTTCCTTTGTTAGCTAGGAGATGGTCTTCAAAGTCCGCTATGAGTCCTTCACGATTCCACAGGCGCAAGAGCGATGTGGGTCTTTACCATGTTCTGAATAGGGCTCTCGACCATTTTGTCAATTCATAGTCGGCGATGTGGCAGCGTTGCCCGACATGCCTACCAGCTTACTGCTTTATGCATATGCCTCAACCTGTTGGCTCCGCCGGTGAAGTCGTACGTCCCAGTGCCCTTCAATCACAACGGACTCTTCTTTCTGAAGCACAGCTACAGTTCTGCCCATTTGAGTCTGTTCACTTGTTGTCTACCAAGACGGTCGACACTGAGGTGCAAATGGCCTGCGCCCCCACTGTGATAGGACAGAAGGAACGGCGTTATAGGTGGCACAATATATGGCGGGCTGTGAGCGTCCGTTTTCTTAAGGCTCTGCATGCCATGTCACTGTGAATGGGAAACAACCAAATTGTTCTCGTCTCCACCAAGTCCTCCTCGCCGACTCCCTTCTTTGCGTCACGTACGGGATGACGGACACGGACGATCATCGCTTCGCTTATGGCCGGGCTTTAGAAGTCTGGCGCTTGCTACAGCGAATCCTGGCATTCCTCATACGTGCTACTGCTGACCGAATAACAACGCAGACGATGATGTTCCCGGATGACGTTTACTACCCGCAGACGAAGACTCACTCAGCAACGTTGCTGTTTGATATTTTTTTGCCACTGGCGAGTATTGTCGATTATTGGACTTTTGCGCCATTGTCCGTAATTCGAAATACAGGCAATACTTTTCCAACTTTCTTTGGGATGTTTGCATTGACCTTCTGTGCAGTTGGAATGTCCCTACAATGAGCAGTGGATCTGATGCACTATTTCAGTTTCAGTTTCATCCCCAACGGAACTACTCTTTATTTCGAAAAGATGAGCATGGAATTCTCCACTGCTACTGGTAGCTTAATGGACTTCACTCCACAAGTTCCGAGAACAGAAAAGAAAAAATAAAATTAAAAAATAAAACGAAAAATAACTAGCATAAATATTCTCTGTTACATACGTTTGTTGCCCTCTCTTTTCTTTCCTCCGTCCTTATTTTCCGTAGAACTGTTGAGATAGGCGTAGTCAGGGGCCAACGCCTGAAGTTGTGCAGATATTTATGTTTAGGGTCAAAGTGACATAATATAACCTTCTGTTATGCATCATTACAAAGAGTATTTAAAAAGGTTTTTTTTTCACTCAAAAACAAGTTCAGAGATGTTCAATATGGTCCACTCCAGACACTCGAGCAATATCAACCCGATACTCCAACTCGTTCCACACTCTCTGTAGCATATCAGGCGTAACAGTTTGGATAGCTGCTGTTGTTTCAAATCATCAATGGTGGCTGGGAGAGGTGGCCGAAAGAGCCCATAAGAAAAAATCGCAGGGGGTAAGATCAGGGCTTCTTGGAGGCCAGTGATGAAGTGCTCTGTCACGGGCTGCCTGGCGGCCGATCCATCGCCTCGGGTAGTTGACGTTCAGGTAGTTACGGACAGATAAGTGCCAATGTGGTGGCGCTCCATCCTGCTCAAATATGAATTGTTGTGCTTCTTGTTCGAGCTGAGGGAACAGCCAATTCTCTAACATCTCCAGATACTGTAGTCCAGTTACAGTAGCACCTTCGAAGAAAAAGGGACCAAAAACTTTACTGGCTGAAATGGCGAACAAATGTACAACTAAATGAAACTTTATAGCTCCCTTAATTCGCCGACAGATAGTGCTTAGCTCTCCCTTTTGTCGTTGCAGAGTTTTAAATTCCTAAAGTTGTGGTATTCTTTTTGAATCACCCTGTATAACATATGTGTCCGTGTGGTATGTTAAGGGGTTATAGTATTTTTAAATTCTCAAATTCTGATACTTCATTCTCATAATATTTTATTCTCATATCAGTTCTTGTACGAGGGTTGGAACTTAAATAGTGGCAACCATTCATTCACAACCGATACAGAAGAGTTCCCCCCCATGAACCATGGACCTTGCCGTTGGTGGGGAGACTTGCGTGTCTGAACGATACAGATAGCCGTACCGTAGGTGCAACCACAACGGAGGGGTATCTGTTGAGAGGCCAGACAAACGTGTGGTTCCTGGAGAGGGGCAGCAGCCTTTTCAGTAGTTGCAGGGGGTACAGTCTGGATGGTTGACTGATCTGGCCTTGTAACAATAACCAAAACGGCCTTGCTGTGCTGGTACTGTGAACGGCTGAAAGCAAGGGGAAACTACAGCCGTAATTTTTCCCGAGGGCATGCAGCTTTACTGTATGGTTAAATGATGATGGCGTCCTCTTGGGTAAAATATTCCGGAGGTAAAATAGTCCCCCATTCGGATCTCTGGGTGGGGACTACACAAGAGGACGTCGTTATCAAGAGAAAGAAAACTGGCTTTCTACGGATTGGAACGTGGAATGTCAGATCCCTTAATCGGTCAGGTAGGTTAGAAAATTTAAAAAGGGAAATGGATAGGTTAAAGTTAGATATAGTGGGAATTAGTGAAGTTCGGTGGCAGGAGGAACAAGACTTTTGGTCAGGCGAATAAAGGGTTATAAATACAAAATCAAATAGGGGTAATGGAGGAGTAGGTTTAATAATGAATAAAAAAATAGGAGTGCGGGTAAGCTACTACAAACAGCATAGTGGACGCATTATTGTGGCCAAGATAGACATGAAGCCCACGCCTACTACAGTAGTACAAGTTTATATGCCAACTAGCTCTGCAGGTGATGAAGAAATTGATGAAATGTATGATGAGATAAAAGAAATTATTCAGGTAGTGAAGGGAGACGAAAATTTAATAGTCATAGGTGACTGGAATTCGACAGTAGGAAAACGAAGAAAAGGACACGTAGTAGGTGAAAATGGATTGGGGCTAAGAAATGAAAGAGGAAGCCGCCTGGTAGAATTTTGCACAGAGCATAACTTAATCATAGCTAACACTTGGTTCAAGAATCATGAAAGAAGGTTGTATACATGGAAGAACCCTGGAGATACGAAAAGGTTTCAGATAGATTATATAATGGTAAGACAGAGATTCAGGAACGAGATTTTAAATTGTAAGGCATTTCCAGGGGCAGATGTGGACTCTGACCACAATCTATTGGTTATGAACTGTAGATTAAAACTGAAGAAACTGCAAAAAGGTGGGAATTTAAGGAGATGGGACCTGGATAAACTGAAAGAACCAGAGGTTGTACAAAGTTTCAGGGAGACCATAAGGGAACAATTGACAGGAATGGGGGAAACAAATACAGTAGAAGAAGAATGGGTAGCTTTGAGGAATGAAATAGTGAAGGCAGCAGAGGATCAAGTAGGTAAAAAGACGAGAGCTAGTAGAAATCCTTGGGCAACAGAATAAATATTGAATTTAATTGATGAAAGGAGAAAATACAGAACTGCAGTAAGTGAAGCAGGCAAAAAGGAATACAAACGTCTCAAAAATGAGATCGACAGGAAGAGCAAAATGGCTAAGCAGGGATGGCTAGAGGACAAATGTAAGGATGTAGAGGCTTATCTCACAAGGGGTTGGATAGATACTGCCTACAGGAAAATTAAAGAGACCTTTGGAGAAAAGAGAACCACTTGCATGAATATCAAGAACTCAGATGGAAACCCAGTTCTAAGCAAAGAAGGGAAAGCAGAAAAGTGGAAGGAGCATATAGTGGGTCTATACAGGGGCGATGTTCTTGAGGACCATATTATGCAAATGGAAGAGGAGGTAGATGAAGATGAAATGGGAGATATGATACTGCGTGAAGAGTTTGACAGAGCACTGAAAGACCTAAGTCGAAACAAGGCCCCGGGAGTAGACAACATTCCATTAGAACTACTGACAACCTTGGGAGAGCCAGGCCTAACAAAACTCTACCATCTGGTGAGCAAGATGTAAGAGGCAGGCGAAATTCCCTCAGACTTCAAGAAGAATATAGTAATTCAAATCCCAAAGAAAGCAGGTGTTGACAGATGTGAAAATTACCGAACTAGTTTAATAAGTCACAGCTGCAAAATACTAACGCGAATTCTTTACAGACGAATGGAAAACTGGTAGAAGCTGACCTCGGGGAAGGTCGGTTTGGATTCCGTTGAAATGTTGGAACACGTGAGGCAATACTGACCCTACGACTTATCTTAGAAGAAATATTAAGGAAAGGCAAACCTACGTTTCTAGCATTTGTAGACTCAGAGAAAGCTTTTGACAATATTAACTGGAACACTCTCTTTCAAATTCTGAAGGTGGCAGGGGTAAAATACAGGGAGCGAAAGGCTATTTACAATTTGTACGGAAAGCAGATGGCAGTTATAAGAGTCGAGGGACATGAAAGGGAAGCAGTAGTTGGGAAGGGAGTGAGACAGGGTTGTAGCCTCTCCCCGATGCTATTCAATCTGTATATTGAGCAACCAGTAAAGGAAACAAAAGAAAAGTTCGGAGTAGGTATTAAAATCCATGGAGAAGAAATAAAATCTTTGAGGTGTCCCGATGACATTGTAATTCTGTCAGAGACAGCAAAGGACTTGGAAGAGCAGTTGAACGCAATTGACAGTGTCTTGAAATGAGGGTATAAGATGAACATCAACAAAAGCAAAACGAGGATAATGGAATGAAGTCGAATTAAATCGGGTGATGCTGAGGGAATTAGATTAGGAAATGAGACACTTAACGTAGTGAAGGAGTTTTGCTATTTGGGGAGCAAAATAACTGATGATGGTCGAAGTAGAGAGGATATAAAATGTAGACTGGCAATTGCAAGGAAAGCGTTTCTGAAGAAGAGAAATTTGTTAACTTCGAGTATTGATTTAAGTGTCAGGAAGTCGTTTCTGAAAGTATTTATATGGAGTGTAGCCATGTATGGAAGTGAAACATGGACGATAAATAGTTTGGACAAGAAGAGAATAGAAGCTTTTGAAATGTGGTGCTACAGAAGGATGCTGAAGATTAGATGGGTAGACCACACAACTAATGAGGAGGTATTGAATAGAATTGGGGAGAAGAGGAGTTTGTGGCACAACTTGACGAGAAGAAGGGACCGGTTGGTAGGACATGTTCTGAGGCATCAAGGGATCACAAATTTAGCATTGGAGGGCAGTGTGGAGGGTAAAAATCGTAGAGGGAGACCAAGAGATGAATGCACTAAGCAGATTCAGAAGGATGTAGGCTGCAGTAGGTACTGGTAGATGAAGAAGCTTGCACAGGATAGAGTAGCATGGAGAGCTGCATCAAACCAGTCTCAGGACTGAAGGCCACAACAACAACAACAACAGAAGAGTTGCATGTTTGCACCTGTTACTGTCATTCAAAGTAGTCAGCAGCGTTGTGTAGAAACCGTTGCTAGCGATGTGGAAGTCGTAGTATACCGTTAGCAGAGCCTGTTCTGTTGATGGTGTGAATGGAGCGGTCTACTGCCTGTCAAACAGTTCTGAAGCGAATGCCACGAAGTGGTTCCTTCATCTTCGGATTCAAATCAAAGTTACAAGGACTTAAGTCCGGAGAGTGTGGTGGATGATACAGTACTTCCCAGTTCCATCGACCGATCAGAGCAGCCACAGCTTGCGCTGTATCCGCCCGCGCATTGTCGTGCAAAATGATGCGTGGGTTGCGTAGATAATGTCGCCGCTTCTTTCGCAAAGCTGGTAGCAAGTGATGCTCCAAAAACGAACAGTAATACTGTGCATTGACGGTCTGCCGTGGAGGAACGTAATGCATTAGGATATCAGCATCACGGTCGTACATGAGGATCACCATAACTTTCACCATACTGGGGCTCTGACGCACTTTCTACTTTCGCGGGGCGACCCATAATGACGCCATTCGTTGGACTGTCGTTTCAGTTTTGGCTTCGTGGCATTCGCTTCAGAACTGTTCCAGAGATTCGACAGGCAGTAGACCGATCCATTCGCATCATCAACAGAACCGGCTCTGTGCCACATCGCTGGCAACGGGTTCTGCACAACACTGGTGACTACTTTGAAGGACAGTAATAGGTGCAAATATGTAACTCTTTTATATCGGTCGTGAATGAATAGTTGCCACTATTTAAGTTCCAACCCTCGTATTAATTCTTATATTTTATTCATATGTTTATTCTTCAAGAAGATTTGTTGCATGCGCTTGGATGATATGGATTGTAGAAGCGTTCGAAACAGAGATATTCCGAATACCATAAACACCGTTCGAAGGCAGCTTTGCCATAGTGACATTGCTTCGTATGAGTCTCATTCGAGGAGGAAACGTTAATATGGCTGAATATTTCACGCGCCGGCAATAACTTCGCAGCAGATAATGCATAACGGACCACTTCTGCCAAAATGGCGCTTACAATTGATTATGAATGAAGACACACTACAGAAAGTTCACCGAAAAAAATTAAAATAATTTTCTAATTTGTTAGTACATTCATCTGACTTACAATTACTAGACGAATAAGCACAACGTTATATCAATATACACTGGAAAACATTAGAGTAATAACATTCTATAGACATAGATATATAAATGAAAAACAAAAATTAACGTAATAATTGCCGGCCGCGGTGGCCGAGCGGTTCTAGGCGCTTCAGTCCGGAACCGCGCGACTACTACGGTCGCAGGTTCGAATCCTGCCCTGGGCATGGATGTGTGTGATGTCCTTAGGTTAGTTAGGTTTAAGTAGTTCTAAGTTCTAGGGGATTGATGACCTCAGCTGTTAAGTGCCATAGTGCTCAGAGCCATTTGAACCATTTGAACTTGACGCTGCAATGGGATGCACACAATGGAAAAATATCCAATACCGTTACCACAAAAACACACGGTAAATAACAGTTATAAATCGTTGCTTACATCCTTATGTCAGAACTCTTTACAATTACACTGATTTATATATATGCTTGTTATACAGTATATACACATATTCTTCCAAGTCGATGAACTTTGATGTTTTTGTTTTTATGTGCCCGTGTGAGCAATGGCCTCTTGCGAGGTGACTAACTCCACATGATACACAGTCTGAAGTCCAATCGCAAAGTTCTTACGTTACCAGGTTGGGATGGTCCTCCATTCAATGCACGCAGCTGTGCCTGCCGGGTTTGGAAGTGATTTTGATTCACAAGCTGTAAAACACATTTCCGGTCCCTCTCAGTTAGGATCTTTGTCCGGCCACATTTCGGACGTCGTAGTTCGTGGCCACAGGTGTTACACCACTGCTTGTAGATACGTTTAACAGTCCGCCAAGAAACACCAACAAGTCCAACAACTTTACACACTTGGGGACGCCCAAACACAACTGCGCATTTTGCCACCTTATCAGGTCGTTGCATTTACCCATATTTGCGTACAACGCCCACTTGAAACATAAATGTATCACTGGTCGCTAATGCCTTATGCTCACGTAGAGGCGGAGCGCGTGCGGTTGAGAAAGTGACTCGATGGCTGCGCCATCTGTAAGACATTAACGATCCATCTGTGCGTGCACACAGTGATAACTAAGTTTTTGTCCATTGGGCTTATTAAGACGGCAGAATTATGCGTTAAAAAATCAGACTCCATTTGTCATATATTCTATCATCTTGCAGCTAATGTTCCCAATGTAGATATTTCTTAATACATGCTTTAACATCTCATTCCTGCAGTGGTGGGGATTTTCAAATTTCAGTGGTGTCTCTGTAGAGTGAATGGAAACTGGATAGCAATGGTAAATGCATGATTAAAAAAAATAAGTTAGTGTTAGCCTGCGTCTTTGAAAAAATAGAGCCATTACTGATTTCAGAAGCAAAGGAATCAGTGACATAGTGCCGGTGCTCCGTAAATATTAAAGTGGGGGTGCTTGACTTTGATTTCTGTAATTTCTATAGAGAAGATATCCTGCCTCGCATCTTGCATACATTGTACCTGTGGTCTACGGGTAGCGTTTTTAATCAGTAATCAGAACGTACTCCGTCCCGGATTCGTAGCCCGCCACTGCTTAAATTTTGATTAATGGTCAGCATCGGCGGCTGAAGGCTTCCGGCATAAGAAGTCACTCTCATTCTGCCAATGGCCTTGCCAAAGAGGGTGGAAGAGCGGACAGAGGTTCAGGACACTCGTAATAGTTGCTGACTGTTGTCCAGCGAGCACGTATGTCCGTAATAGCTATTATGAGACCAGTTAAGGCACTGCTATATTTGTAACACGAATGTTACTGGATTGGAGCAGTTTAGGCCTAAAGATGACGTAGTGTAACGTCAAAACTGGTTGCCTAGAAATAAACCTATACAACGGCAATTGGTATTGTTTTTATTGAACTCTTAATAGGTGTGGGAAACTGCCCCTAAAGGCGGAAGAATCAGCAATGATCATGCAGAAGGCAGTGGAAACAACTGCTTTAAAGACACTTAATGTGTATCCACTGGTCATGTGACCTGTAACTGAAAAGGTGTGACGATGATCTCTCCATTGGCAAAACATTATAGTATAGTTCCCCATTCGGAACTCCGGGAGGGGACTGCCAAGGGGGAAGTGACCTGGAAAAAGATTGAATTATCAACGGAAGGATAACGTTCTACGAGTCGGCGCGTGGAATATCATAAGCTTGAACGTGGTAGGGAAACTGGAAAATCTGAAAAGGGAAATGCAAAGGCTCAATCTAGATATAGCAGCGGTGAAATGGAAAGAGAACAAGGATATCTGCTCAAATGAGTACAACGTAATATCATAAACAACAGAAATTGGTATAACGGGAGCAGGAATCGTTATAAATAGGAAGGTAGGACAAAGAGTGTGCTTCTGTGAACAGTTCAGCGAGAGGGTTGTTGCCGGCCACGGTGGTCTAGCGGTTAAGGCGCTCAGTCCGGAACCGCGCGACTGCTACGGTCGCAGGTTCGAATCCTGCCTCGGGCATGGATGTGTGTGATGTCCTTAGGTTAGTTAGGTTTAAGTAGTTCTAAGTTCTAGGGGACTGATGACCACAGATGTTAAATCCCATAGTGCTCAGAGCCATTTGAACCATTTGATAGGGTTGTTCTCATCAGAATCAGGTATACATGCCGACGTCGCAAGCTGAGTATGGCGAGATAGAGAAAATATATGAGGCTACTGAAATGGTAATGCAGTACGCAAAGGGAGATGAAAATTTAATAGTCATGGGGTCCGTAATGAAGCATTAGGGAAAGGAGCAGAAGAAGAGGATGCAACAGAATATGGGCTTGGGACAGGGAAAGAGAGGAGAAAGACTAATTGAGTTCTGTAATAAATTTCTGCTAGTAACAACGAATACTCTGTTCAAGAATCACAGGAGGAGGAGGTATTCTTGGAGAAGGCTGGGTGATACGGGAGGACTTCAGTCAGATTACATCATGATCAGAGAGAATCCGAAATCAGATACTGGATTGTAAGGCGTACCCAGGAGCAAATATAGAACCAGATCACAATGTAGTAGCCGGCCGCGGTGGCCGTGCGGTTCTAGGCGCTGCCGTCCGGAACCATGGGACTGCTACGGTCGCAGGTTCGAATCCTGCCTCGGGCATGGATGTGTGTGATGTCCTTAGGTTAGTTAGGTTTAAGTAGTTCTAAGTTCTAGGGAACTGATGACCTAAGATGTTAAGTCCCGTAGTGCTCAGAGCCATTTTAACCATTTTTGAACCACAATGTAGTAGTGCTGAAGAGTAGGCTGAAGTTCAAGACATTAGTCAGGAAGAATCGATACGCAAAGACGTGGGATACGAAGTATTAATGAATGATGGGATACGCTTGAAGTTCTCTTAGGCTACAGATACAGCAATAATGAATAGCTCAGGAGGCAGTAGGGTTGCAGACGAATGGACATCTCTCAAAAGGGTCATTACAGAAGTTGGAAAGAAAAACACAGGTACAAAGAAGGTCACTGCGAAGAAATCATGGGTAAGAGAATATATACTTCAGTTGATCGATGAAAGTAAGAAGTACAAGAGTTCTGGGAAACTCAAGAATACAGACATACAAGACGCTGAGGAAGGAAATAAATAGAAAGTGCAGAGAAGCTAAGACGAAATGGCTGAAAAATGTGAAGAAATAGAAAAAGAAATTATGAAACGTCCCCTTAGAACAATTATACAAGACTGTGTTTAAACTGACACACAATATTTTTAGCGCAACGCAATCTGACTTTCAAAAATCCCTACAAAAAAAATGGCGCTGACTAACATTAACCTATGCGTTTCACAAATCGCTTACCTCACAAAAATCTTGGTTACTCGAACTACTGCAATACAACGAGCGCCACTACTGCCAGCTAAATAAAAATTCAAACTACGGAAGGCACTAATTACTGATAGGCATAGTTAGCAAATGAAAGATTTTGATAGAGAACAAACAATGTAGTTACCTTACTAGTGTTCAAAAGTCATAATATATATAGCAGTTCATGACAACCAGTCTTAAAAATTTCAAAACTCCGCCCTCTCTCTCCCCACATCCACCACTGCTGGCGGCTCACCTCCAACTGCACAACGCTACGCGCTATTCACATCCAGCTGCCCAACACTACAATGGCAGACAACAATGCAAACCTAGCCACAGACTGCACACAACACAGCCAGTGATTTTCATACAGAGCGCTACGTAACGTTGCCAATAAGAAAACATAAACAGCCTACTTACAAAATGGTTGTCGGAAGGACAAACTCAGCATACACGAAAGTCAAAACAACTTTCGGTGACAGTAAAAGCAAGGGTGGTAACATTAAGAGTGCAACGGGAATTCCGCTGTTAAATGCAGAGGAGAGAGCGGATGGGTCGAAAGAATACATTGAAGGCCTCTTTGAGGGGGAAGATTTGTTTGATGTGATAGAAGAAGAAATAGGAGTCGATTTAGAAGTGATAGGGGATCAGGTATTAGAATTTATAAGAGGTTTAGAGGACTTAAGATCAAATAAGGCAGACGGAATAGGTAACATTCCATTATAATTTCTAAAATCATTTGGGGAAGTGGCTATAAAACGACTTCACGCTGGTTTATAGAATTTATGAGTCTGTTGACATACCATATCACTTTCGGAAAAATATCGTCCACACAATTGCGAAGACTGTAAGAGCTGAGAAAATTAGAGATATTCCGTACAATAGCTTAACAGCTCATGGATCCAATTTGCTGACAAGAGTAATATACAGAAGAATGGAAACGAAAATTGAGGATGTGCAATATGACGATCAGTTTGGCTTTAGAAAAGGTAAAGGCACCAGAGAGGCAATTCTGACATTGCGGTTGATAATGGATGCAAGACTGAAGGAAAATTAAGACAAATTCATAGAATTTGTCGACCTGGAAAAAGCATTCGACAATGTAAAATGGTGCAAAATGTTCGAAATTCTGAGAAAAATAGAGGTAAGCTACATGGAGAGATGGGTAATATACAATATGCACAAGAGCGAAGAGGGAATAGTAAGAGTGGACGACCAAGAACGAAGTGCTCGGATTAAAAAGGGTGTAAGACAGAGTATCAAACGAGTTAGAAGACTGATAACTATAAAAAAAAGGTGTAGTCATCCGCCCCCACCCCCCCTGTTCAATCTATACATCGAAGAAGGAAATAAAAGAAAGGTTCAGAAATGGAATTAAAATTAGAGGTCAAAGGATATCAATGATACGATTCACTGATGACATTGCTATCCTGAGTGATAGTGAAGAAGAATTAAATGATCTGCTGAATGGAATGAACAATTTAATGAGTACAGAATATGGAGCGAGATTAAATCGAAGGAAGACGAAAATAATGAGAAGTAGCAGAAATGAGAACTGAGAGAAACTTAACATCAATATTGATGGTCATGAAGTAGATGAAGTTAAGGAATTCTGCTACCTAGCCAGCAAAATGACCTACGACGAACGGAGCAAGGAGGATGTCAAAAGCAGACTAGCACTGGGAAAAAGAGCGTTCCTGGCCAAGAGAATTCTACAGGGGATAGGTAACATAATGTGAACAATGGTAGTAATGGGATGGTTGTGTTTCACTGTCGACAACGCACGTAAGGCACGTGTCGCGCTGGACTCTGCGTGTTCAGTACGGACTGTGCGTCAGTGTAGGTTGTTTACGAGTACTGCGCAATTCGTATTTGCTTTCAGAGGCCGAGGTCGTCGTGCAATGAAAGACCTAACAGAGTTCCAAAGAGGGCAGATTGTGGGGGCCCGATTAGTTGGAGCATCAGTAACCAAGAGAGCCAACTTATTGAATATTTCAAGGGCAACTGTTTCATCAGTCATGACAGGCTACACAAAGCATAGAAAGACATCATCGTGCAAACGTAAAAGTGGGCCTAAATCAAAACTAAATGACAGAGGTCGTCGTACACTAACACGAAGTGTGTCAAAACAACACAAAACTACGGCTGCTAAAGTCACTGCAGACCTCAATAGCCATCTTCATGACCCCCGTATCTATCGACACTGTCCGTCGAGAACTCCATAACGCGAATATTCATGGACGAGCTGCTATACCGAAACCATCAGTGACGACAACCAAAGCAAAAGAATCGTAAAACATGATGTCAGGAGCATAAGTCCTGGACGGCTGATCAGTGGAAACACGTCCTGTGGTCCGACGAGTCATCGTTTTCGTTATTTCCAACATCGGGCCGGGTTTACGTCGGGGGTACGCCACAAGAAGCCTACAGTCCTGATTGCTTGATTCCAACGGTTAAGCATGGATGAAAGTGTGATGGTGCGCGCAGCCATATCACGGAATTCTGTTGGTCCCATCATTACTCTCAAAGGCCATGTTGCAGCTCACGATTGTGTGAACATTTCAGCTGATCGGGTACAGCCCATGATTCAAATGTTGTTCCCCAACAATGATGCCATATTTCAGGATGATAATGCACCCATTCACACAGCCAGGACAGGCCGGAGCATGCAACTGAACTGCAGCGTCTTCCCTGGCTAGCACAATCCCCGGACTTGAACATTATCGAACCCTTGAGGGGCGGTATTGAAGCGCAGGCTGCGGAGCAGTTTTCCGCCTCCATCATCACTACAGGAGTTACACTCCTGGAAATGGAAAAAAGAACACATTGACACCGGTGTGTCAGACCCACCATACTTGCTCCGGACACTGCGAGAGGGCTGTACAAGCAATGATCACACGCACGGCACAGCGGACACACCAGGAACCGCGGTGTTGGCCGTCGAATGGCGCTAGCTGCGCAGCATTTGTGCACCGCCGCCGTCAGTGTCAGCCAGTTTGCCGTGGCATGCGGAGCTCCATCGCAGTCTTTAACACTGATAGCATGCCGCGACAGCGTGGACGTGAACCGTATGTGCAGTTGACGGACTTTGAGCGAGGGCGTATACTGGGCATGCGGGAGGCCGGGTGGACGTACCGCCGAATTGCTCAACACGTGGGGCGTGAGGTCTCCACAGTACATCGATGTTGTCGCCAGTGGTCGGCGGAAGGTGCACGTGCCCGTCGACCTGGGACCGGACCGCAGCGACGCACGGATGCACGCCAAGACCGTAGGACCCTACGCAGTGCCGTAGGGGACCGCACCGCCACTTCCCAGCAAATTAGGGACACTGTTGCTCCTGGGGTATCGGCGAGGACCATTCGCAACCGTCTCCATGAAGCTGGGCTACGGTCCCGCACACCGTTAGGCCGTCTTCCGCTCACGCCCCAACATCGTGCAGCCCTCCTCCAGTGGTGTCGCGACAGGCGTGAATGGAGGGACGAATGGAGACGTGTCGTCTTCAGCGATGAGAGTCGCTTCTGCCTTGGTGCCAATGATGGTCGTATGCGTGTTTGGCGCCGTGCAGGTGAGCGCCACAATCAGGACTGCATACGACCGAGGCACACAGGGCCAACACCCGGCATCATGGTGTGGGGAGCGATCTCCTACACTGGCCGTACACCACTGGTGATCGTCGAGGGGACACTGAATAGTGCACGGTACATCCAAACCGTCATCGAACCCATCGTTCTACCATTCCTAGACCGGCAAGGGAACTTGCTGTACCAGCAGGACAATGCACGTCCGCATGTATCCCGTGCCACCCAACGTGCTCTAGAAGGTGTAAGTCAACTACCCTGGCCAGCAAGATCTCCGGATCTGTCCCCCATTGAGCATGTTTGGGACTGGATGAAGCGTCGTCTCACGCGGTCTGCACGTCCAGCACGAACGCTGGTCCAACTGAGCCGCCAGGTGGAAATGGCATGGCAAGTCGTTCCACAGGACTACATCCAGCATCTCTACGATCGTCTCCATAAGAGAATAGCAGCCTGCATTGCTGCGAAAGGTGGATATACACTGTACTAGTACCGACATTGTGCATGCTCTGTTGCCTGTGTCTATGTGCCTGTGGTTCTGTCAGTGTGATCATGTGATGTATCTGACCCCAGGAATGTGTCAATAAAGTTTCCCCTTCCTGGGACAATGAATTCACGGTGTTCTTATTTCAATTTCCAGGAGTGTAGAAGAGGATCTGATCGAAGACTGGCATAACATTCCACTGGAGACTTTACAATCATTCTATGACAGTACTCGAAGAACAATTGCAGCTGTATTACGGGCAAAAAATGGGGGCCCAACCCCTTATTAATAATCGTTCCTTATTAACAGGTGTTCACATTATTTTGCCTATCCGCTGTACTAGTATGAGAAAAGGCACTTAATTAGAGGAAGAAATTTCTGAGAATTGAACTTTTGGAGCACAGCACTGCATGGTGGTAAAACATGGATTGTGGGAAAATCGGAACAGAAGAGAATCGAAGCATTTGAGACGTGGTGCTACAGACGAATGTTGAACATTAGGTGGACTGATAAAGTAAGGAAAGAGGAGGTTCTGTGCAGAATCGGAGAGGAAAGGAATATGTGGAAAACACTGATGGGGAGAAGGGACAGGATGGTAGGACATCTGTTAAGACATTTAACATCAGGGAATGACTTCCATGGTCACCGCATCAAACCATTCAGAAGACTGAAAGCTCAAAAAAAAAAAAAAAAAAAAAGAGAGAGAGAGAGAGAGAGACCGGTAACATGGTTACCTAGTTGTAAACAGTTTGGTGTGTGTGAAGTAGGTTTCCACGTAGTTAAGGTGAAGGTTAACCACTTAAACATAGTAATTTCACAACTTTTAAAAATCAGCAACCACGCACAAATACTGCCTGTTAGTACGAGGAACGGCTATCACTACTACAGAACTATAAATTGCAGTTTAATACCACCTTCTTAGTCAGGAAACAGATAGAAGGGTATGTTTTTTTATAAGATCAGTAAAATGGTTACCTAATCGTAAATGTCTACGACACTTCATTTCTATTTAAACGTTTAGCTACGTTAGCTGGTCTAGTTACTTGGTGAGAATAAATGCTGTAATAGTTCACTGATGTACATCTACATCTACATCTACATGACTACTCTGCAATTCACATTTAAGTGCTTGCCAGAGGGTTCATCGAACCACAATCATACTATATCTCTACCATTCCACTCCCGAACAGCGCGCGGGAAAAACGAACACCTAAACCTTTCTGTTCGAGCTCTGATTTCTCTTATTTTATTTTGATGATCATTCCTACCTACGTAGGTTGGGCTCAACAAAATATTTTCGCATTCGGAAGAGAAAGTTGGTGACTGAAATTTCGTAAATAGATCTCGCCGCGACGAAAAACGCCTTTGCTTTAATGACTTCCATCCCAATTCGCGTATCATATCTGCCACACTCTCTCCCCTATTACGTGATAATACAAAACGAGCTGCCCTTTTTTGCACCCTTTCGATGTCCTCCGTCAATCCCACCTGGTAAGGATCCCACACCGCGCAGAAATATTCTAACAGAGGACGAACGAGTGTAGTGTAAGCTGTCTCTTTAGTGGACTTGTTGCATCTTCAAAGTGCCCTGCCAATGAAACGAAACCTTTGGATAGCCTTCCCCACAATATTTCTATGTGGTCTTTCCAACTGAAGTTGTTCGTAATTTTTACACCCAGGTACTTAGTTGAATTGACAGCCTTGAGAATTGTACTATTTATCGAGTAATCGAATTCCAACGGATTTCTTTTGGAACTCATGCGGATCACCTCTCACTTTTCGTTATTTAGCGTCAACTGCCACCTGCCACACCATACAGCAATCTTTTCTAAATCGCTTTGCAACTGATACTGGTCTTCGGATGACCTTACTAGACGGTAAATTACAGCATCATCTGCGAACAACCTAAGAGAACTGCTCAGATTGTCACTCAGGTCATTTATATAGATCAGGAATAGCAGAGGTCCCAGGACGCTTCCCTGCGGAACACCTGATATCACTTCAGTTTTACTCGATGATTTGCCGTCTATTACTACGAACTGCGACCTTCCTGACAGGAAATCACGAATCCAGTCGCACAACTGAGACGATACCCCATAGGCCCGCAGCTTGATTAGAAGTCGCTTGTGAGGAACGGTGTCAAAAGCTTTCCGGAAATCTAGAAATACGGAATCAAGTTGAGATCCCCTGTCGATAGCGGCCATTACTTCGTGCGAATAAAGAGCTAGTTGTGTTGCACAAGAGCGATGTTTTCTGAAACCATGCTGATTACATATCAATAGATCGTTCCCTTCGAGGTGATTCATAATGTTTGAATACAGTATATGCTCCAAAACCCTACTGCAAACCGACGTCAGTGATATAGGTCTGTAGTTCGATGGATTACTCCTACTACCCTTCTTAAACACTGGTGCGACCTGCGCAATTTTCCAATCTGTAGGTACAGATCTATCGGTGAGCGAGCGGTTGTATATGATTGCTGAGTAGGGAGCTATCGTATCAGCGTAATCTGAAAAGAACCTAATCGGTATACAATCTGGACCTGAAGACTTGCCCGTATCAAGCGATTTGAGTTGCTTCGCAACCCCTAAGGTATCTACTTCTAAGAAACTCATGGTGGCAACTGTTCGTGTTTCAAATTCTGGAATATTCCATTCGTCTTCCCTGGTGAAGGAATGTCGGAAAACTGCGTTCAATAAGTCCGCTTTAGCAGCACAGTCGTCGGTAACAGTACCATCGGCACTGCGCAGCGAAGGTATTGACTGCGTCTTGCCGCTTGTGTACTTTACATACGACCAGAATTTCTTCGGATTTTCTACCAAATTTCGAGACAATGTTTCGTTGTGGAACCTATTAAAGGCATCTCGCATTGAAGTCCGTGCCAAATTTCGCGCGTCTGTAAATTTTAGCCAATCTTCGGGATTTCGCGTTCTTCTGAACTTCGCATGCTTTCTCCGTTGCCTCTGCAACAGCGTTCGGACCTGTTTTGTGTACCACGGGGGATCAGTTCCATCTCTTACCAATTTATGAGGTATGAATCTCTCAATTGATGTTGCTACTATATCTTTGAATTTGAGCCACATCTCGTCTACACTGTAAGTAGGCTGTTTAGGTTTTTTTTATTGGTAACGCCACCTCTGTATGAAAATCACTGGCTGTGCTGTGTGCAGCCTGTGGCTGCTTTGCATTGTTGTAATACTCGCCATTGTAGTGTTAGGCAGCTGGCTGTGAATTTTTTTTACGGACCTTGGCTGTGAACAGCGCGTAGCGTTGCGCAGTTGGAGATGAGCCGCCAGCAGTGGTGGATGTGGGGAGAGAGATGGCGGAGTTTTGAAATTTGTCATGAACTGCTATATTTATATATGATGATATCAAGGTAAATACATTGTTTGTTCTCTATTAATATCTTTCATTTGCTAACTATCCCTATCAGTAGTTAGTGCCTTCTGTAGTTTGAATCTTTTATTTAGCTGGCAGTAGTGGCACTCGCTGTATTGCAGTAGTTTGAGCAGCGAAGATTTTTGTGAGGTAAGTGATTTGTGAAAGGTATAGTTTAATGTTAGTCAGGGCCATTCTTTTGTAGGGAATTTTGAAAGTCAGATTGCGTTGCGCTAAAAATATTGTGTGTCAGGTTAAGGACAGTCGTGTATAATTGTTCAAAGGGGAAGTTTCAACACTTGCATAGTCAGTTCGGAAGGAATGGAGATTGTCTCTTAGGAAGGCTTCTAGTGACACTTTATCCGCTTTTTTAAATAAAATTATTTTGCGTTTGTTTCTGGTGGATTTGGAAGAAACGGTATTGAGCCTAGCTACAACGACCTTGTGATCACTAATCCTTGTATCAGTCATGATGCTCTCTATCAGCTCTGGATTGTTTGTGGCTAAGAGGTCAAGTGTGTTTTCGCAACCATTTAGAATTCGCGTGGGTTCGTGGACTATCTGCTCGAAATAATTTTCGGAGAAAGCATTTAGGACAATCTCGGAAGATGTTTTCTGCCTGCCACCGGTTTTGAACAAGTATTTTTGCCAACATATCGAGGGAAGGTTGAAGTCCCCACCAACTATAACCGTATGAGTGGGGTGTTTATTTGTTACGAGACTCAAATTTCCTCTGAACTGCTCAGCAACTATATCATCGGAGTCTGGGGGTCGGTAGAAGGAGTCAATTATTAACTTAGTTCGGCTGTTAAGTATAACCTCCACCCATACCAATTCGCACGGAGTATCTACTTCGACTTCACTACAAGATAAACCACTACTGACAGACACAAACACTCCACCACCAATTCTGCCTAATCTATCTTTCCTGAACACCGTCTGAGACTTCGTAAAAATTTCTGCAGAAGTTATTTCAGGCTTTAGCCAGCTTTCTGTACCTATAACGATTTAAGCCTCTGTGCTTACTATTAGCGCTTGAAGCTCAGGGACTTTCCCAGCACAACTACAACAATTTACAACTACAATTCCGACTGTTCCTTGATCCAAGCACGTCCTGTATATGCCATGCTCCCTTTGAGATTGCAGCCCACCCCGTACTTTCCCGAGGCCTTCTAACCTAAAAAACCGCCCAGTCCACGCCACACAGTCTCCGCTGCCCGTGTAGCCGCCAGCTGAGTGTAGTGAACTCCTGACCTATTCAGCGGAACCCGAAACCCCACCACCCTATGGCGCAAGTCACAAAGCTTGTGTCTGATTAAGCAAGTATTGTTTAATTAATGAAAGACCGGTTCGTGGTTTCATAGAAGCTCACTGTATTCTAAAAATGTTAAAATAAATGCAATACTGGCATTATTTTCAAATAATCATATTCTAGTTGTGAAAATACCAATGCTCTTTAAACACTTGCCCAGTGGAAGTGAGAAAGGAAGTAACAAGGTTTCTGGTGGCAGTATTATTTCACGTTAGAGTGCAACTTTTAATAAAGGAAATCGACTATATTGTACAGTGCCTTTTAGTGCACTTGTGCAAATCGTAGCTCGAAAATTCGGCCTAGAATAAGTTTAATATTTCGTAGCATTAGGGAATATTAGCTTTTAATGTGAGTATTGGATTTTCTAATAGAGCTCAAATCACGCCTCTACAAGGACTCGAAATTAGCTTTCGTTATGCGAACGTGTTTCAAGTATGAGTCTTAGGCTTTACATACTCGAGATGATTAGTGGTGACCCTGAACGTCAAGATTACAAACGCTACGTTCTGCTGAATATATTTCAACTTGTGAAGACATATGTCAATTAACCTTCAATGATTGTTATTCAGCATAAGTGTTAAAGGTAAAACTTACAGCGTAGAATAATATACTCTGAACCCCTAAAGTAGTGAAAAGTGGAAACATGTTACACTACATTTGCAAATCGCTTGATGTAACGGAATAACCATCCAACCGGCAAAAAAAAACTACAGTAACGTCGTAAGATACACCACCTCTCACTTTTTTGAGGTTATAATATACAGCAAAAATTTCCGATAAAGAATTTGCCCACTTCTTGTTTCCAATAAACCTTCGATTTTAGTCCATAGATTCCGAAATATATTTCGCTTATGATATTTTTATCCTCAGGATGCCAAAAATTCAATATTTCTTGGATTAAACTCATCAATTTCTGACAGTCAATGTGAGAGAATTTCGGTCTATCTGACCGAAGAAAACAAACTAATTGGAATATTACCGATTGTGGTCAGAAGTCTAGACGTTCGGGCGATGAGATCGGCTACAGTGTGACCGCGCTCATAGTGGCGCAATGATTTGAAAAAGATCGGCCGTCTCCGCCCGATGTCGGTCGTCGACGGAATCCACCGATGGCGGTGCCAATGTGATCACAGCTCTATAAGTTCACTTTGCTGTACGTCTGTCTGTCTGTTGAGACCCCTCTTTCTTATCAAATTGAAATATGTGTCAAACGTGGTGTAAAATGTGCAGTGTAAAAAAATTAAGCTTCTAAGTGAGCGCAACCAAAAGATACGGTCGTGTGCTAAGACCTGTTTTCTTAGATACGGGTAGAGGTATGATACTGAAGCTAATGGGAAATACCAGGGTACACGGCCCATTGCCAGTGTAAAAAATTTAAGCTTCTCAGTCAGTGAACTCAAAAGACATGGCAATTTATGTCAGACGTTTTGGTACTCGCGAACACACTGATCTAAACCTATAGATGAACTATCTACCAGGTGTAGAAGTATTTGTAACACTATGGCTCTAACGCTGTACGGATTTATTTTGCTTTTGTTTCATTTAATGTTACATCGTTGAGCTTCTGTAAATATGTTTGGATCGATAACACAAAATTGTATACTCCTTTCTTTGTAAAAAAAACTTTGATGTCATGATTTGATTGTATGCAAAGTAGTGTATCTGTCATTTAAATTTTTTGTCCCATTTGCAGGGAACAAAACTTACTGTATATAATTGTAATTTCTGTGTGAATAATTTTTTGTAGAAATGTCAATATGTGTGATTGTTCTGTTTTATTTAAAATGTTTGTTTGCTGTTATGTAAACTGCTGATCCTCACTTAGGGTTCTTAGTTATTCTGTGTATAAGAGGTGTAGTGGTTCCCCTCGGGAACGGAACTGTGTAGCGCGCGCAAAATGTGGTTGGCCTACGTAGAAAAGGTGGAACTGAGAGTCAGTCGGGGACGAGCTACCAAACTGTGCGCTGCCATGTAAAGGTTGTAAATTATGTTGGTTCAGAGAGAGGATTTTTCTGCTACTTTCCAATGCCTCGGATGGATGGATAAATAGCTGGAACGGTTCTGGAATTGGTATTCATCATCGCCACCAAGAAGGGTTAGAGTCCAGCAATTCCGCCTACCAACATGCAGTTGCCACCACACTGCGCAATCACTGTAAAGGAGTACTATAATAATGTACAGTGAAGGATCAGCTTACTGGATGTTTTAGTGTGCACAAATATAAGGTAACTTATAGCTGAATTTATGTACCTACCTTCATTTTTTCCCTATCATAACACCTCTCAGGTTCCTCTCCATCTGAACTATGATTACCGAGTGTCCTATTTTGTGGAAAAAATGAAAGCCTCAAAGTTAGATAGTTAATTACATAATGTTCAAATGCTTCAAATGGCTCTGAATACTATGGGACTCAACTGCTGAGGCCATTAGTCCCCTAGAACTTAGAACTAGTTAAACCTAACTAACCTAAGGACATCACAAACATCCATGCCCGAGGCAGGATTCGAACCTGCGACCGTAGAGGTCTTGCGGTTCCAGACTGCAGCGCCTTTAACCGCACGGCCACTTCGGCCGGCTACATAATGTTGTTTGATCTTTGATGAGAAGGGCATATTCAGATTTACTGTGGATTTAGTGAAATTGTGGGAGGCATTAAATGTAGTTTTGTGAAGTTTCAAAGTCACCCATTTAATCATTTACTTTAAAGTAGAAGACTGTGGTAATAGAAACAATTTGCTGTTTCTTTTAAAAATTAAAGTTCTTAAAACTGAGGCTTATAAAGTTTTGCTTAGTTAATGATCATAGTGCTGCCTGTAGTAAATGTTAAAAGGTGATTCAGTTTCTTGCAAATATGTCAACATAGTGTCTCACTGCAGCAAAAGTCGTGAATTGCATTTGTGGAAAGTTATATTGGCTTGCTAAGCACTCGTTTCTTTCGGGTATTGAAAGTGCATATTAATAGTGTAATAAGATCCACAGGTTATCCTTTACCACTATTTATGAAAACAATAATATCTTTATTCAAAAGACAGTGAGAATAAACCTGTTAATGAATTCTAATTAACTTTCATTTTAAGTAGTAAAGTATTTAACTGAGAGAGACACTTAACCTATTACCAGCTCATAATTTTGCAGTGAACAACATTTATAATTCTATGTCAACTAGGAAAGTGTTTGAAAAATAATACTTAACCTGTGTCCAATTAATGATTCTGCAGCGAATATTAATCGTAATATTATAAAGACCATTCAGTTTGAATAAGCCTTGAAAGTAATAGTGTGTTTCGGTATCTGTTATATTTTTGCAAATAGTTTGCGCTGCTCTAGTTGTTAGTTCCAACCTTAACGCTAACATAGGCAGGTGTCAGAGTTCATTGCACTCGCGTGTGGTAAATTATAGGTTGTGTTATCCGTTAAAGTTACTCATACCTAATTTCTTAAACAAGAATGTTAATCATTCTCTTGCCTAATTAGGCTGGCGACCGTTTCCTTTACTCTCTAAACAGTATAGCTAAGTAAAATAGTATTTGTTACTGTTTAAATGTTTACGCAATTCTGACTTTCATTTCCGATAAGCCACCTCTGTTAGGTACAACACGGTCAACACAACAAAATTCCTCTCAGAGGGTAACACTGCTCTGTTACTTTATGCCATAATTGCTTCAACAACATAGTTTTATTTCACGACCTGCCTCCAACTTTAAGGTATAGCAGTAGCAGACGTTAGTGTTATATATTAAACCAGAATTTCCATATAGATGGTGCAGCCGTCAGTGTAGGACCCGTGACACGGCGTCTGCAGCGCCCTCTGCTTCCTGTAACGGCTGACGACGAATGTCAACACACAGTAATACAAGTTCCGAACACCACTTGCGAAATGCTGCTCGCCAGATACAAAAGAAAGTCATTTTTCTATCGAATAGTGACAGGTGATGTAAAATGGCTCCTAAGCGTCGTAAATCATGGGTAAATCCAGGCAAACCATCGACATCCACTGCAAGACCGAATCGCTTTGGAAAAAAGACAATGCTCTGTGTTTGATGGAATCAGAAGGGTGTCAACTATTATGAACTGCTAAAACCTGGTGAAATCGTTAAGACTTAATAATAATCGCTACCCAAATCAAACGATCTATTTGAATCGAGCGTTGTGTGCAAAACGATTGGAATATGGGAAAAGATAACACAAAGTCATATTGCTCCATGATAACGCCCCATTACACACAGCAAAATGGGTCAGGGAAACGATAGAGGCATTCAGTTAGGAAATACTAGGGCATGCGGCTTATTCTCCAGACTTGAATGCGTCTGATTATTATCTATTTGCATCACCAGGCCGGCCGGAGTGGCCGTGCGGTTCTAGGCGCTACAGTCAGGAACCGCGGGACTGCTACGCTCGCAGGTTTGAATCCTGCCTCGGGCATGGATGTGTGTGATGTCCTTAGGTTAGTTAGGTTTAAGTAGGTCTAAGTTCTAGAGGACTGATGACTTCAGCAGTTGAGTCCCATAGTACTCAGAGCCATTGGAACCATTTTTGGATCACCGGGAAACGCTCTCGTTGAAAAACGCTTCTGTTCGTATGAAAATGTACGAAACTGGCTCGCCGACTGGTTCGCTTCAAAAGAAATGTTCTTTTGGCGTGGCATTCATAGCCTGCCGGAGAGATTGGAGAAATGTATAAATAGCAATGGAGATTATTTTGAATAAAATATTGTTTACCAGTTTCAAACAACAGACTTGTAATTATTGCAACCAAATTCCGGTTTTATACTTGTACATCTGGTATATAAATAATTTTGTCCGCAACACTCGAAGCGTGAGTCCTACTCGCACTTGCCCGGTTCTTCCATTGTTTGACTGTAGGAGTGATAGAATATTATCGCACTCATATCCTATTGTTTAAAGAAACGCATCGAAACAGAGCCCAGGCTAGGATCGAGGCACCAACTCGAGTGTTAAATTCCATTCGCGCGAGACTGTGCCGCGGACTCCGCGTCGACAGCCGGCGCGACGCTTTGCGGCGCGGCGTAGACGCCAGTGTTTCGCGCACGGCGGCGTTTGGCGATGCGTGGGCATCCGGCGCCGCGATTGGTCGGCGACGGGCCAATGGGCTCGCGCGGCGCCGCGGCGGGAAGGGGGCCTGGCGCGCTTTAATGTGCGGGCGCGCCGCGCGCGGCTGCAGGTGTTGGCCGCTTGTCAGCCGGACAACAGAAGCCCAGGGCGGACGAGTCGCGTTCCCAGCGCACTGCCGCGAGCGAGCGAGCGCGTGCGTAGCCACGCCGTGGACGAAAGCTGTTACTCATTCTGCAGGAGTGCGCGTTGACGCGCCCGCGGCTGGCCCACAGTGTTCTCCTGTTTTGAACACAACAATTGGGCCAATTGTCAACCAGTTGCATATTGGTGCAAAGCGACTTACGGAGCTCTGGTTTTGGACGCACCACTTTACAATGTAAACACTATACAGTAGCAGTTTCCGTCTGAGACAAGCGTATACTGTCAGTGATTATTGTGTATTTCCGGGCAAGCTACCTGAGAGAGTGACCAGGATTAACTGTGTTTTACGAAATCTGTCCCGCCGCTTTCCCGCGGAGCAACAACAATACGGGCTGTGGAGTGTGTGTCTGTCGTGAGTGTAGAGCGCCGAGGGAGTGTCCGAGGAGAGCGCGGACAGTGGACAGCGGGCAGTCACAGGTGTTGCGGCGCTATGGGCGGTCGCGGCGCGAGTGGTAGCCAGTGAGGAGGAGATGGCAGCGATGCTGTTGCGGCTGGCGCTGCTGGCGGCGTGCTGTCTGGCGGCGGCCGCTCTGCACGCCGGCGCCGGCGCCCAGCCCGGCGCACAGGTGGAGGCGGTGCGGGACGTCTTCAGCCGCGTGCTGCGCCTCCGGCCCCCGGCGCCGACCCCCGACGCCGTCGCCGCCCCCACGCAGCCGCCCCCGAGGCACATGCTCGAGCTGTACCGCAAGTACGCCGCCGGCGCCGCGCGCCGTCCTCACCACGGCAACACGGTGCGCAGCATCCTCCCCGATCCAGGTAAGGGCGCCACCGCTACCCCTCAGCTGTGTCGCGATTGCACTGGCTACCATCCTGTCGCCAAAAGCGCGACGAAGTAACGACCAAACGATTGATAAGAGCACATTAGGTTTTTCACTGCAAAACCTACGTTCATATAACTCGCTTATTTTTTAGAGGACGTCGTATTTGCCATTGATTGTAGAAATTATTTATTCCACAACTGCAGTTTCGGCCTTTCGGCCGTTTTCAAGCTGTACTGCAAAATATTTTCATTCAGCGCACTCACACTTTAAAATCCTCCGACATGTATACATATCATAAATGATGAAAATTACGTGCACTGTTGCCGGTATTAATACAAATTTTCTTAAATTTTATTAACTTTCCGTATGTGCTTATACAGTAATCTCAGCGGTGGAATGTCATTTTAATAATAGATGAATGTTGTTGTTGTTTCGGTCTTCAGTCCAGAGACTGGTTTGATGCAGCTCTTCATGGTACTCTATCCTGTGCAGGCTTCTTCATCTCCCAGTACCTACTGCAACCTACATCCTTCTGAATCTGTTTAGTGTATTCATCTCTTGGTCTCCCTCTACGATTTTTACCCTCCACGCTGCCCTCCAATACCAAATTGGTGATCCCTTAATGCCTCAGAATGTGCCCTACCAACCGATCCCTTCTTCTAGGCAAGTTGTGCCACAAATTTCTCTTCTCTCCAATTCTGTTTAATACCTCCTCATTAGTTATGTGATCTACCCATCTAATCTTCAGCATTCTTTTGTAGCACCACATTTAGAAAGCTTCTACTCTTCTCTTCTCTAAACTATTTATCGTCCACGTTTCACTTCCATACATGGCTACACTCCATATAATTACTTTCAGAAACGACTTCCTGACACTTAAATCTATACTCGATGTTAACAAATCTCTCTTCTTCAGAAACGCTTTCCTTGCCATTGCCAGTCTACATTTTATATCCTCTCTACTTCGACCATCATCAATTATTTTGCTCCCTAAATAGCAAAACTCATTTCCTTTTTTAAGCGTCTCATTTCCTAATCTAATTCCTCCAGCATCACCCGATTTAATTCGACTACATTCCACTATCCTCGTTTTGCTTTTGTTGGTGATCATATTATATCCTCCTTTCAAGACACTGTCAATTGCGTTCAACTGCTCTTCCAGGTCCTTTACTGTCTCTGACAGAATTACAATGTCATCGGTGAACCTCAAAGTTTTAATTTCTTCTCCATGGATTTTAATTTCTACTCCGAATTTTTCTTTTGTTTCCTTTACTGCTTGCTCAATATACGGATTGAATAACATCGGGGATAGGCTATAGCCCTGTCTCACTCCCTTCCCAACCACTGCTTCCCTTTCATGCCCCTCAACTCTTATAACTGCCTTCTGGTTTCTGTACAAATTGTAAATAGACTTTCGCTCCCTGTATTTTACCCCTGCCACCTTCAGAATTTGAAAGAGAGTATTCCACTCAACATTGTCAAAAGCTTTCTCTAAGTCTACGAATGCTACAAAAGTAGGTTTACCATTTCTTAATCTAGCTTGTAAGATAAGTCGTAGGGTTAGTACTGCCTCGCGTGTTCGAACATTTCTACGGAATCCAAAATGATTTCCCCTAAGGTCGTCTTCTACCAGTTTTTCCATTCGTCTGTAATGAATTCGTGTTAGTATTTTGCAGCCGTGGCTTATTAAAATGATAGTTCGGTAAATTTCAATTCTGTCAACACCTACTTTTTTGGGATTGGAATTATTATATTCTTCTTGAAGTCTGAAGGTATTTCGCCTGTCTCATACATTTTGCTCACTAGATGGTAGAGTTTTGTTAGCCCTGGCTCTCCCAAGGCTGTCAGTAGTTGTAATGGAATGTTGTCTACTCCCGGGGCAACAAACACAATACCCATTCCCCGAGCGGAGAAGATCTCTGACCCGGCCGTGAATCGAACCCGGGCTCTTGTGCTTACCAATCCTGCGTGCTGACCGGGCAGCTATCGAGGAGGACATTTTAACTTCCATCACATGAATCACTACACATCAAAGTTCTACCACATTCTTCACATATAAACTAAGACCGTTGGCACGAAAAATTCGTTTTATTTTCGCCCCAGTGGTCTTGGTTCGCATATAAACAGTTTCTTAGAGCATTGATTTATAGCGATTTATGTGACGAATGTTAACATTGGTAACAGTGCACTTAATTTACATAACTGCACGGTGTATACAGCTCCCCACTCGTCTGCTGTTTCTGTATTTCTTCAGCGAAAAGGATTATTCTTGACCAGGACATGACAGAATTTTTAACTCTGACATGTTCGGAAGCAAAATATTTTGCAATATCACTTGAAAATGGTCCAAAGGCCGAAACAGCAGTCGTGAAATAAATAATTTCTACAATCAACGTCGAATATGACGTCTTTGAAAAATTCTACATGACTGTGAACCCCAACCATGAGAAGTTAATCAATATATTGCTTAGTGACTATGCCAGTTTCTAAAACCTAGTCATTACCAGCAGATCTGTTAGGTCTTATTGCTGACTCCTAGCATCGTCCAATAAATATTTATGGATTACTGAGACCAGTCTGACGAAACTATTATGGCCACTAAACTATTCATTCGAGAAATTTTTTCGTGTAGGCGGTGCAAAACGAGATTTTATCTTGACTATCGCTTTGGGTCACATTCCGGCGATCTACGAGCCGTCTGTACCAAAGGAGAACAACTATAAATAAAATGCATACAGTAACTGTACATAGAGCCTCATACAACATTTTAGTCTGTATACCTGCATTATATCCAGAGTGTCACATTTTTGGAATAGCTAATCTGTAAACGGAGTGAGATGGCTCAATGGCTAGCACACCGTATTCGCTTTCGGAGCGACGACGTTTTGAATCACCGTCGGCCCATCGTGATTTATGTTTACCGTGATAAACCTAAACCGCTCCAGGCCAGTGCCAGGATGGTTCCTTTGACAGGATACGGCTGATGTCGTTCCCCATCCTTGAAACATTCCGAGCTTGTGCTCCACCTCTAGCCTTGATGTCGACGGGATTTTACGTCCTAATCTTCCATCCTTGTTTTTAGACTCTGTAATACATGATTCTTGCACAGTATCAGAAGTAGACAAGGCACTGTGGTTCTGCTAGCCGCATTAATGTTTAGATTGGAAGGAAAAAATGTATTTTCGTGATGTCACATGTTATACGAAAATAGAGCATTCCAAAAATTTGTTTAATTATTGGTAACTGTGGAATGCTTGGTCAAATATGTCTTCCGCCAGTACATTGAACTGATAATTAAGTCAACCTGTGTTCAGTGCATGTATACTTGATGAAAAACTGGATGCACTTTTGTGTAGCTGTTCTCCTTTGGTACAGTTGTCGGAACGTGACTGAAATCGATGGTGAAAATGAAAACAAGTGCAGTTCTGTGTTGTATGATGCGGTTTTTAAGAATTTATGTGAGCACTGGCTGAAATAAGCTTTACGGTGAAAAATCATGAGCACATTGACGCTTCTGCCGATAACACGGCAGGTATCAGCAATTAATTGGGCATAGCATCTAACGTACAGTGGTCAACAAGGACTCAGTGGACAACACTTATAAGGTCTGTTTCAAAAGTGCGTCTCTCCTGCTCAAATTACTCTCCGTATGCAGCCAAGATGTTCATTCATCCATTCTTCGTCGAAAACGGGCTTTATATTCCGTTCGCTATTGAGAAAAGAGCGAAACACAAGAAATGCTGTAAATTGGGTCTCCGAAGGAAATTAGCGCTCATCCATCTTTTATGAAGGAAAACAGAGTTTTTTAACTATCGTACAGATAAACTGCCACAGCTTACTATTTGCTTTGTTACTAGTTTCATCAAAGAAACATGAGCAGATTAAAACTGTGTGCCGGGTCGAGGCTCGAACTGGGGACCTTTGCCTTACGCGGACAAGTGCTCTACCGGTAAAGCACTTGCCCGCGTAAGGCAAAGGTCCCAAGTACGAGTCTTGGGCCGGCCGCTGTGGCCGAGCGGTTCTAGGTGCTTCAGTCCGGAACCGCGCTGCTGCTACGGTCGCAGGTTCGAATCCTGCCTCGGGCATGGATGTGTGTGATGTCCTTAGGTTAGTTAGGTTTAAGTAGTTCTAAGTCTAGGGGACTGATGACCTCAGATGTTCAGTCCCATAATGCTCAGAGACATTTGAACCATTTTTGAACGAGTCTCGGCCCGGCACACAGTTTTAATCTGCCAGGAAGTTTCATATCAGCGTACATTCCGCTGCAGAGTGAAAATTTCATCTTGGAAGGATCTTTACAAATATTCGTTGCGCTGGTGGCAACAAACGGGTTCAAGGCTCTGCTGAGCACCATCATCAATACAAAACTGTGCAAGTTACACCATCTGTGTCGACGTTGGTACTGAAAGTAGCGTTGAGCCTTTAACGTATTGTCTTCAGGTTACTGAGTATCTTAAAATGCTATCCTTAGCAAACTGAAAATAGTAACAAAGCAAACAATACGCGATCTCTGGATATGTATTTCATTAATAATGGTCACTGTGTCCTAGCAACAATGCCTTAGTTTGCAATGCTTGTCAAGTTGTTTTAATTATTCTTGGCGGTTTCGGCCATGTAGCCCATCCTCAGATTTAAAATAAAAGAGAGAGTGGTAGATAACAGCGGCGTCAGCTCTGCCGCATTTTTACAAGAACACGCGCCGTGTGATAGAGCTCAGTAGCTATCATCCTGTTGGTAGCTCAGATCAGAAAATCATCTTTTTCGGACGAAACCGGAAACTAAATTTTAAAAACAGTGATATAAACTATGATTTATTTCTAAAGTTATAAAAGCAAATTTACTTTTATCTCCTGCGGCACTGTGGCCTCTATCTGCTAGTCTGACATTTTGCCACTGAATGCATTAAAATATCACTTTTTCTTTGTTTGACTATTTCGACGTTGAAGCCATTTCCAAATGAGTGTATTGTTCAACTCGTTAAAATGGGCGTACTTTGAGTCCAAGCCTCACATCAAATAACACAAGTGTAAAACAATGGGGGATAGCCAGACTCCGCAATTAAAAATATGCACCAAGCGGCAACGAACTGACACTCCGTTCTTACGTCCGTAGATTTCTAACTACTACGCTACATCACTAGTGTTCAATATTTTGTTTCTAATCGTGAAGTTCCGCACACAACGTGTTTATGACTGTGTAATTGGTGGGTACTTTGACTCTCATCCAGTATGTGTATTTCTATGGGTTACGCAATAGTCATTCGAAAACGGTTTCACAGCCGAAAATGCGGATTAATAAAAGCAAAATAAAGGGCTATTTTAATTCATAACTATGTAGCTGGTATTATTGGCTCAGGTTCGCTTCTGCTGTTCATAGCTATTTGTATTTTTGTTGTATCTCAGACATGTTAGATGTAGCATAGTGAGATCTTACGTAATGGAAATTTATAATCATTTGTTCATTATTCAGCACCAACTGAAAGACTATTTAGAAGGCCCTTAACACTGGGACTACGTTACTATGGTATATATTACTTTATATGTGAGTTGAGGATGAAGAGAGAAAGAAAGAAAAGAAGTATGGTTCAAAATGGCTCTGAGCACTATGGGACTTAACATCTGAGGTCATCAGTCCCCTATAACTTAGAACTACTTAAACCTAACTAACCTAAGGACATCACACACATCCATGCCCGAGGCAGGATTCGAACCTGCGGCCGCAGCGGTCGAGCGGTTCCAGACTGAAGCGCCTAGAACCGCTCGGCCACACCGGCCGGCAAAAGGAGTATGTTCATGTAATATAATGTATATTACAGATTAGTCCTTGGTCTTCCATTCTTATCGTTCCTTCCTGGTTCTTATACGTACTGTATATTACCCGTCTTTCCCTACATCTTACACCTGTTGTTCTGAAAATTTAGAACATCTTGCCTTTTCTAGGCCGACAGATCTTACAAAGGTGTCTTGATTTTTCTCAAAACCTGCTTCTATTTACAATCACAAAGTCACAACTACCTACTAGGTTTCTTTAACTTTCTTAAAGACGAACTGATATCACCCAAGAGATCTGCAATTTTATTTTCCAGTCTTCTGTACATTATAGAAATTGACAATATAGTATACCGTTCATTGGCAACTGGAAAACAGAAAAATCTAGGGCCAGCTTTGCGAACCTCATAACCCGTCTCGGCTTCGTATCGCCAAGTGAAAACCTGCTCGTCGGAGGAGGCAGCGTGGCTGGCTGGGCACCTGAGCCCGTGAGGTGCGATCAAGCTAGACAAAGGCGTGGTGGTGTTGTAAACTCGTGCGAGTACAGCACGCTGTATTGATCTCTCTCTCTTAGTAAATAATAGTGATCGAAGCCTCAATAACTAAGCGTTACAACTCCGAAGGCCGACTCGGTCGTTTCGTAATGCAGCGTCGCACAGTAGGCGTGGCTGCGAAGTTTCAAACAGCACAACTTTCTGGTCTACGTATGGCATGAAACCTTACAACTCACGGCGGCAATATCGAGAAACCGTGGAACACTTTGTTCACTCATAAAGCGGAGGTCGTGACTTCGCGTGCCGCCCTGGTCGTGGATGAGAATTTTAAAAGTGTCGCTCTCGAGCGTGCGGGTCCTTCCTAGTCACAACAATTACATAAACGTTTGTGTACTATGTATTATAAGAGCGTACTCGATGCACCTGTAAAAAGCAGTTTAGCTGACGAGTGGATACGTACCCGGAAAAGGAGTTTAAATAAAATATACTAAAATAGCAAAAAGTAATCTTTAACCCCAATTAAAATAGTTTCTCCAAACTCTTCGTTTGCCAGTTAATACTACGTGTAAAATGCTTCATACTCTCGCAGTTCCGTCTTCGTTTGTTTCATCCCTCGTAATGTGCCAATTAGCCAAGACTCAAAGACTCAAAAATAGGTACTCGAGATTGTATTTCTTCGTGCTAGACTAATAAGAATTTGATTAACTGTCTGGTTCAGTACCTGTTTATGTACAAATGCGAAGTGTGGAAAAAGTGATAGTGTAAGACATCACGTAGTTCGAACAGTCTTGTGGAACAAATACGTGCCGGCCGCGGTGGTCTAGCGGTTCTAGGCGCGCAGTCCGGAACCTCGCGACTGCTACGGTCGCAGGTTCGAATCCTGCCTCGGCCATGGATGTGTGTGATGTCCTTAGGTTAGTTAGGTTTAAGTAGTTCTAAGTTCTAGGGGACTGATGACCACAGTATTGGTTGGTTTTGGGGAAGGAGACCAGACAGCGTGGTCATCGGTCTCATCGGATTAGGGAAGGATGGGGAAGGAAGTCGGCCGTGCCCTTTCAGAGGAACCATCCCGGCATTTGCCATGACCACAGTAGTTAAGTCCCATAGTGCTCAGAGCCATTTGAACCATTTTTTGAACAAATACGTACTTTAAGGTTTACTGAAGTAATTCTGTCAGAGACAACAAACGACTTGAGATGGATACGGTTTTGAAAAGAGATTACAAGATGAAAATAAACAAAAGTAAAAACAGAATAATGGAATGTAGTCGAGTCGTATCATCGGACGCCAAGGGAATTGAATCAGGAAATGAGACAAAAACTAATACACCAATTTTGCTGTTTGGGGAGAGGAACAACTGACTATGGCAGAAGTAAAAAGATTATAAAATGGATGTTTGTAATTGGTGTAACACGAATACTTGTTGTAGATATAACATGCATACTTGCGACAGCAAGAAAAGCTTTTCTGAATAAGAGAAATATATTGACACCTATTCAATTTTTTTTAAGGCAGTCTTTTCTGAAAGTATTTGTTTGCAGAGCAGCCTTGTACGGAAGTGAAACCAGCACGAACAGACGAACTAATATTAAAACGCTTGGAATGTGGAACTATAGAAGAATGCTGAAGTTCAGTGGGGTACATCGCATTACTAATGAAGAAGTACTGTATAGAATTGTAAAGAAATTTCTGGCGCAAAATGACGAAAGGATCGGTTAATGCGATACATCCTGCGAGATCAACGAATAGTGAATTTTATTATGGAGATAAGGACTGCTGCTAAAAATTCCAGAGGGAGACCAAGATCTTTCTACGGTAAGTGCATGGGTTGGTTGTCGAAAACTTAGGATGGGGAGGTGCATCAAACCGATCGTCGGACTGATGACGACAACAATGGGTTCCGCAGTACATGCGTCATCGCTGTAAAGGCCGGTGTTGCTAGTTTTTATGACACATTCGATGTTTTATAATGTGGCGACCAGGTTTTAAAATTCCGTATTCCGATACACTTTAGTCGAGTTAGACAATATTCAAAAGCTTGGAGTTGCTGCTTACAGTATGCTGATGCCCCCGGTTTTGGTCACGTGACCTGTGCCCATCTACATCTACATCTACGTCGATACTCTGCAAATCACATTCAAGTGGCTGGCAGAAGGTTCATTGAACCACCTTCACAATTCTCTATTATTCCAATCTCGTATAGCGTGTGGAAAGAAGGAACACCTATATCTCTCCGCACGAGTTCTGATTTTCCTTATTTTATAGTGGTGACCGTTTCTCCCCATGTAGATTGGTGTCAACAAAATATTTTATATTTTCGCGTTCAGAGGAGAAAGTTGGTCATTCGAATTTCGTGAGAAGATTCCATCGCAACGAAAAACGCCTTTCTCTTAATGATGTCCAGCCCAAATCCTGTATCATTTCAGTGACACTCCCATATTTCGCGATAATACAAAACGTGCTGCCCTTCTTTGAACTTTTTCGATGTACTCCGTCAGTCCTATCTGGTAAGGATCCCACACCGGCCAGCAGTATTCTAAAAGAGGACGGACAAGCGTCTTGCCGGCAGTCTCCTTAGTACATCTGTTACATTTTCTAAGTGTCTTTCTAAATAAAAGTCGTAACAGCGCTGTTACGACTCAGCGTCCGCGGCCCACCTGTCTGGCCCGTTTGTGCGGCCTATCGGTAAAACATTAGTAGAAGTGACGCAGTCTTATGACTATGTACTGTGCTACTAACATTTTAAATTTAACAAGGCCAATATCTGACATGTTTTAATTTTAATTTTATAGTGTGACATTTCTGAAAAAGGCCACATTATTATAGCCGAAACCTAGGTAAAGTTTCTTTGCTTATGCAACTGGAGGCTGAAAGTTAATATAATTACATTTTATAGTTGCTGACTCTGCTGCACCATGCTAAAAATGTATTACAAATCTACGTGTAGTGTCAAAATGTGGGGGTACTCGTTCGCGGTGATCTGTCCTTGCCGGCATCAGATTTCACCCTTTCCCTCCTCTCATCAGCTACATAATTCGCTGCACTCGACATGCGCCCATCTATTTGGCGTAGAGATTCGATTAACAGAATAGTTAACGTCACGAAGGAAATATGTCAAATTTCTTGCAAGTAATGTAGCGCAACTAGGTTGGCTTCTTTTCCTTTTTTTGTCCCCACCGTTGTTACTTGAAGGCCACATGCAACCGTCACCAACAACTTTTCACGATCTCTACGGCATGGATACCACTGCTTTGATAGGCCCTGGCAGTCACAAACACTAGCATACGTGGATCAAAAACTGCATCATGTCAAAATCCATTTGACTACAAAAATCCTCTTCTGTGCATCTGAACGCTCAGTCCATACATGTTCCTAATCAAGTGGTCAGATCCAGGCAAAATATCATTCTTCTGCAAGGACTGGCAGAGTTTGAAAGAACACGTGATCCGGATGAAGAGCAGCAGGAAGATTTCATGTTCCTAGACCTCCGGAAAGTGTTTGCTATGGTGCCCCACTGCAGACGGTGAACGACGCATACGGAATAGGTTTCCAGATATGTGGAATCTCGAAGACTTCTGAAGTAAGAGAACCGAGTACGTTGTTCTCGACGGCGAAAGTCCATCAGAGACATGGATACCGTTAGGAGTGCCTGTGGAAAGTGTGATAGGACCGCTCTTGTTTTCTATATAGATAAGGTGGACAGCAATTTACGACTAGGCGCTAGTCTGGAACCGCGCGACCGCGACGGTCGCAGGTTCGAATCCTGCCTCCGGCATGGATGTGTGTGATGTCCTTAGGTTAGTTAGGTTTAAGTAGTTCTAAGTTCTAGGGGACGGATGGCCTCAGAAGTCAAGTCCCATAGTGCTCAGAGCCATTTAAACCTGTCCGCAGCTCGTGGTCGTGCGGTAGCGTTCTCGCTTCCCACGCCCGGGTTCCCGGGTTCGATTCCCGGCGGGGTCAGGGATTTTCTCTGCCTCGTGATGACTGGGTGTTGTGTGATGTCCTTAGGTTAGTTAGGTTTAAGTAGTTCTAAGTTCTAGGGGAATGATGACCACAGATGTTAAGTCCCATAGTGCTGAGAGCCAGCTAGCCATTTGAACCAATTTACGACTGTTTGTTGATGACGATGCAGTATGCAGGAAACTATGGTCTTTGACTGCTGAAGGATACAGAATGACTTGGTGTGATGAATGACATCTGGCTCTAAATGTGGAAAATGTAAATTAATCCAGATGAGCTGGAAAAAAATCCTGTAATGTTCGAACACCGCATTAATGGTCTGCTGCTTGACACAGTCACGTCGTTGAAATATCTGTACGTGACGTTGCAGGGCGATATGATATCGAACGAGCATGTAAGGATTATCGTAAGGAATATGGACCAATTTACATTGGTCAAGAACGCTCATGGTACAGTCTGTCTCCCTGTTGATATAGGTATTGTTTGTATCTTTAGGTTGTAATGTTTTGAGGTTGTGCTAGCATCAGAAGAAGATTAGTGAGCCCATGTTGTGTGAACAACGTAAAAGCTGATATGGTGTCCTACTGTTCCACAAGGGAAATGGAAGACAACGAACTCTGGACTGCTTTAGACAGCGGTGTTAATCCATCGTCACAAGTACATCGAATGGCATGTTTACCGCCGTGTTACAGCTGCAAAACGTTTTAGCAGGACCCTTTACCATAGTTTCTCCTGAAAAAAACATGGAACACATTTCTAAACGCCCTTATAAATACACAACTATACGAAAAAGAAGTGGAAGAACCGTAAGGGGAGGGGAAACGGAATGAAAGTTCAGGGACTGAGAAGACATGCGATGTTATTACAATAGTATCAGAATAGGGATATATTTACAAAGAACCCACTTATCAGTATGACGTTGCACCCCCTCTGCCCTGGATGCATGCACTGATTCAGCTGGGAAGGATGTCAAAGACTTTGTACCCTCTTCTGAGGCACGCTGGCCCACAACTATTGTAACTAATCGTTAATATCCTGGACATGAGCAGTGGTGTGGACCTGACGTCAGAGCTATTCCCACACATGTCCTACCAGGGACAGATCTGGGGATCGTCCTGGCCTGGGAATACCTCAACATCATGCAGACAGTTCATACAGATTGATGCTATTTGTACATGAGCATTGTCATGTTGAAAAATGGCAAAAATGGCTGTCGATGAGAGCTAACACGTGACTTATCGCTGTACCGGCAGACTTCCCTCACAGCATTTTTGACGTGAATTCATACCCGATGGGTCCCAACACCATGACATCAAGAATGAGACCGTCGTGCCTCTGCAAAAATATTGGAAGAATGGAACCTCTTGCCAGGTTGTTGCCGTGCTCTCTGACGATGGTTATCTGTGGTAGTGCAGAATGCGATTCATCGCTGAACACATTGCGACACTATTCATCAGCAATCCACACAACCCAGGCGTGGCCCCACTCCATAGGCAGCCGTTTGTATCGTAGTGTTAACGACAGTCTACGCAAGGGACGGTAATTTCCAACTCCGGCTATTGTTAGTCTCCGACCAGTGGTTCGGGCTGACACAGAATGTTGCATAAGGTTCATTACTTGTTCTCGGGTGGCAGGCGAACATGTGAAGGCGTAAACGATGAGACTGGTTCATATTACGGCGATTCCCGCTTGTCGTTGTCAGGTATGTTCGATCGAAACGTTGGGAATGAGTTTGGCTGCACTCAAGTTCCCATGCAGTCCAACAATATGCCATTGTCACATCAGAATGCCCAACAAATCTGGATGGTACACGATGCGAATAACCAGCGAAACGCAGACCCACACTGAGACCCCACGCAGTCTGTCAGGTGCTGATGACGCCTTCTTATAAAATAAGACTGTAGCTCTTTGTCCTTCACAGTGATAACGCAGTATCTGGCGCTGTTCACACCCTTATATGCCCATCCAGGTTTGGTAATGACACTAAACACGAGCAACACAAATCCAACTTGATGGCTATTCTACCTGTCAGAGAGTATTCCAACTCTAATCATTTACATGCCCCTCGATGGGATGTATATGCACGAAATTACATTGACAATAGGCCGTGTGTTCTGGACGCTTCACTTTTTTGTCAGGCTGTGTATGACGTGCGTGGAAAAAGAGAATGTGTATTTCTCGATTTTTAAACTTAATAAAATAAGCAGCTGTCTTAACCATTGCGGAACTGACCAGAAATATTCTGCATGGAGGAACTAAATCGAAAGCTACAGGGAAAGTGGCATAAACTACGTAAACAACAAATTAGATTCATTGTAGTTTGTTGTCGGTTGATTGTGAGCTGACAATAAATAGCTATCTTTATGCTTTTACCGTACAACAAGGATTGTGCTTCGAAAGGCGAGGGAGAGAGAAAGAGAGAGAGAGAGAGAGAGAGAGAGAGAGAGAAAGAGAGAGATCAAGCGAATAGCTCGATGTTGCACATCTTTCTGTCTGTGTATTAGTTACATAATAGCATAAGGCAATCCCGTCAGGCGAGAAGAATAGAATTCCAGCCACGCCCGCATTCTCAAATTCGCGACAGTTACATAAGCACACAGGGGAAGCAGGCCGCTGAGTACGGGGCAAGTGTGAGACAAGTCGTGGCTGCCCGAGTGGAACACTAGGGGCGGGCACGCAGGTACACGGTGCTCCTTATGCCTGTTACGAAAAACTCCACACGTTACGCTAAATAACATCTACATAGGTATATAAGTGTTCTTTTCACATTACATGTACCAAATAACAGCGTTGTAACCGAATTTCGCAACCACAATGTACGAGGAAGAAGTCTTCTGGGCTTACGACAGAGTTAGGCGCAGCCGTAGGCCCCCTACTTACAAGCAGCGTTCGACTCATTGGGGATCGCACTAACTCTGACAGGTGATTGGTCAGTTGAGCACTGCGACTCGTTGCTCAAGTAAAACGACGCAGTTCTTCAGTGATTTGTTCAAGAGATCCCTACACAATTGCGCACTGAAAAATTCCTACTTGACATGTTAGCCACGGCGGAGGAAAATAAATCTGTTAAAAAGGTCAGAGCAGAGTAGGGGGCGTAGTCTCGGTCGAAGTTTCCCGGATAACCGTAGGTCGAATGTGTACCGTTGTGCAGCGGGGCCATAAAACGACAACCAAATACCGAGGAGCGCACGGAAGTGTGCCTATCTAAACTAATTTACCCCAGCTAATACCAGTTACATTACATCGCGCAGTTACTAATTACATTAGCTGAAGGAAATGGTTTCAGCTCGACAGTCAGAGCAAGACAAACTTTAAATTTCTATCCATGGCTGGTTACATTAGACGTGAATTTTCAATGATGTTTGTTGCTTAAGGCTTGGCTGTAAAACCAAATGCATTAAAAGTACATAAATGTCATTGATTTGTTAAGATAGTAAGCTGTACTGTAGAAAGGACATTGCAGTCAGATAATAGACATGTGGTACTGCAAGGTGTGATATTTAATAATAATGAATCTAGAGGCCTCATGTCTTAATTCTTCCTAATGTACACAATATGTGAAAGAATTTTTATTCTAAAACATACAGAAGATCTGTAGGTGTGATCTACAGTGCACACTGGTGACTATGATCTATGGTTATCAGGAAAATCTTGTTTGTTCCTACGTCAAAAAAAAAAAAAAAAAAAAAAAAACAAAAAAAAAGGCTCTGAGCACTATGGGACTTAACATCTATGGTCATCAGTCCCCTAGAACTTAGAACTACTTAAACCTAACTAACCTAAGGACAGCACACAACACCCAGCCATCACGAGGCAGACAAAATCCCTGACCCCGCCGGGAATCGAACCCCGGGAACCCAGGCGTGGGAAGCGAGAACGCTACCGCACGACCACGAGATGCGGGCTGTTCCTACGTCCCCTAATCTTTTCTGACCCTATAAAACGATTGCTTTTCTACACACTGTACAATACACGTAATTCCTCCGATTTTTGTGTTGGGTTCTCAATATAGCTTGAGGTACTACATGTCATCCTTATTATATGGTGGACGTCCCCACTTCGCTGACCCAAGTTGCAATCTTCTGCTGCTAGAGGGCTCCGAATTGTAGCGTGTAACATGGTGGTGTGTAACATAACTATGTCGTGCTGTAATCCAAATTCCAATCACAGAAAATGTACTTCCTATTGAAATGTAGAGGAGAATGAGAGCTGTGTGCGGTGACGACTGTGTCGTCAACAGTAACGTGCGACGATGGGTTGCTCACGCTTGTAATGAAGGAAACGGTGGTTCACCATTTTGACCTAGAAAAGAAGAAAGCATCAATGGAGTTTCTCCACAAAGGACCACCAACACCAACACCAAAAAGATTCAGGTCCATGCCATCAGCAGACAAAATCGTGCTCACAGCGTTCAGGGATGTTCAAAGTTGGGTGCATTTGAAATTGATGGCTACAGACACCACCGTAATTTGTGGAAAGTGCTGTAAGTCCCTCAGAAAGCACGAATTTGAATGTTCGTTCACACGTGGTGTACTATCTCCTTCAGCATGATAATGCTAGAACACACACGAGCGTTGCGTTGCGACATCTGTAAAAACCCGGCGCCATGGGTTCACTATCATCAGTCATCATCCAAAACTTAAGGAACACCTTGGACTTCACTTTGATAGTTATGAAGTGATGCAAGCAGAGTTGAGGTTGGGGCTCCGTCAACAAAGTCAAACATTAGACAGAATGGTATCAACAGATTTGTCTCTAGTTGAGAGAAATGTATTCGTTATCAAGGTAACTATGATGAGAAATAAATATGTAGGGCTAAAGAATAAGGATATAGAATGTTAATAAAGTTTGTCTTGTTTACAAAACTTCTAAAGTTTTCATATTAAATGTTCGGTGGCATTATTTTTCAGCACGCAGCCCTAGAACAGAATGCTCAAAAAATTTTTATCTTATTGAAACAGAGATGGCAGAGTAACTGCTAAAATTGTAGTTTAAAGGGCTACGACGTGTTGCCCGCATCTCGTGGTCGTGAGGTAGCGTTCTCGCTTCCCACGCCCGGGATCCCGGGTTTGATTCCCGGCGGGGTCAGGGATTTTCTCTGCCTCGTGATGGCTGGGTGTTGTGTGATGTCCTTAGGTTAGTTAGGTTTAAGTAGTTCTAAGTCCTAGCGGACTGATGACCATAGATGTTAAGTCCCATAGTGCTCAGAGCCATTTGAACCATTTTTTAGCCACGACGTGTTGCGTCCGGCTCGCATGTGCCTAGCTGTAGGACGTTGTAGCTAAGGAATAAGGGACTGAGATAAATGAATGACTAAGACTCTGGACCCGAAACCGGGAGAGCAGCAGTTCAAATCCAGGTCCACCCGTCATTCATATTGTGGTAGTTTTGGAAGGTTTTTCTAAATCGCTCAAGGTAAATGCGAAGTGGTTTTTGTTTGAAAAGGATACGACTTGTTTTTTCATCCTCCATAGTAAATCAGAGCTTGTCCTCCGTATGACATCGCTGTCGTCGTAGCGGCAATCACTAATCTTCCTTCCTTCCATCCTTCCGAATAAGAAGAGTCCAGTGCCTTATCCGCTGTGTCGCTTCGAACTATGATCGGAACAGTTCTACGGACACCTTTATGGTAGAAAAATTTTAATTGGAAGTTATCCAACTGACATTAATGACCTTGGCTAACAGCAATTTAAAACTTGTTGTCAGAGTATTATACTCTTCATGTCATTGAGACATTGCCTCATAAAATGTAAACTGTGTGCGTACTTTCTCAGGCCACGGTTTCACTGAAAAAAATCAGTCCAAGCCAATGGGATATGCTCATAAAACAACGCTGTTCACGCAATGTTCCACCAGTATTAGCAGATTATACGGAAAAGTAATGCCCAACAAATAAGAGAATAGTAATTTTTTTAAACGTGGGTTCCGAGTTAAAAAATGGCTCTGAGCACTATGGGACTTAACATCTATGGTCATCAGTCCCCTAGAACTTAGAACTACTTAAACCTAACTAACCTAAGGACAGCACACAACACCCAGCCATCACGAGGCAGAGAAAACCCCTGACCCCGCCGGGAATCGAACCCGGGAACCCGGGCGTGGGAAGCGAGAACGCTACCGCACGACCACGAGATGCGGGCGGTTCCGAGTTAGCCTCTGGTCCGACGAAAGACTGAAGCTTTGTCAGCAGGCTTCGGGACGGATGAGGCCCTCACTGAACTCAATGTTTTACTCACAATGGCCCTTGTTATCACGAAAGGGCGGAGAACGAAAACAATAATGCTTGTTTTTTCAATATGAACTTTATTTGCTCATAACTGTTTTCGGACAGATGGTACTTAATGAGTTTCTCTCACAGAAAAAGTCTTATGTCATTATGTCAACAATAAACGAAATTCCGGGAACGAAAAGCAACCTACAATCAATTAATTGAACTCGGAGATATATTTTGCACTCTAAAGATGCACTTGAAGTAGGAAGTTCTGGGTTGTATGAAGCGATCGTGGTTGCTGCTAAGGTTCTATGTCATCTCATGACGCTACGTTACTTCAGTTTTTAATAGTGTATATTGTACTGGTACTATCATTAAGTCATTAGAACGAAAAAAATGAAAAGAAAGCTGGTTCTTATCGCCCGTCTCACCGTTATGAATCAGATTTAATCACTCAGGTAAAGGCCGAGCATGGCAAACTCAGTTAATATATGGGAACATGAAGATTTTGAACATATCATTATTCTGAAACTGTACAGTAATGATCAATTCTGAAAGCCGATCTAATTCAGTGTTTGCGTGATAATGTAGGAATCGGTGACCTTTTTAGCAAGAAATCCAACAGATCTTCATGGTAAATGATGATAAGTCAATTGAGGAATTGAACACATTCTCAGAGAATAATCACTTAACGGAAGCTAAGGTAGTCGTTTCTTCAGTGAACAAACAAAGTGGGAGGCAAGCACGCGACATAGTTAACAATATCTGGAAAGTCAGTTCTTCGTGTCCAGACGCATATTGCAATTTGCATGAGATATATTCTCATACGTGTGCTTTCATCTGACGGAGGTTTAACCGATGATCCAAATTAAACTCGAGCGGTATCTTTCGCAGGCATCCTTTTCGGCCAACATTGTCACAGATCTTGAGAACGAAAATCATCTACTATATTCAGAGTAGATACGGCTCACATCACTGGACGTATTATGCTTTTTAAACGTATAGTATAAGAATACAATTTCGATCAAACAAATGTCCAGGTTGCCACTAGAATGGCAAACGTCGATGACGGACTGTCAGTGCAGTGAATCCTTTGATGTTCGGCCGAGAGGACAGATAAGCGAGTCGTGGAAAACACGGAAGCGTCAACACGGGATTTCTCGGTAACGGTAGTACCAATGAAATGCGAAGATATCAAGCCGGCCACGTTCCCATGCACTCGTCTTCCCTGCGTGTGGTGATCCCTGGAACGATAGAGACGCCGAAAACATCCGGCTCAGGCAGGAAGTATCTGTTTCCGAGGATTTTTTATAACACTCCTTTTTCTAGTTCTGATCAGTGCTAACTTCTGAACTGTCAGACACGTTTTAGTGGACATTATAATGGCGGGTGTCACACTTCGCCCTTATGAGTGCTTGAACTCTGCTGGGGGCGCTGTCAGTGAGGTTTCTGAATGTCTGAGCAGGAATGGCAGAGAAGTCGACGTTCTAACTCACCCAAAAAGTGTTGTATTGGGTTCAGGTCGGGACTCTGGGCAGACCAGCCCACTTCGGAATTGTTATTGTCCACAAACTATAGCCTCGAAGATACTGCTTTATGGCCTGCTGCACTGTCATGCTTATACAAAAAGTCATTGTCTCCGAACAGTTCATCTACTGTATGTGTGGTGTCACCGCCAGACACCACACTTGCTCGGTGGTAGCCTTTAAATCGGCCGCGGTCCGTTAGTATACGTCGGACCCGCGTGTCGCCACTATCAGTGATTGCAGACCGAGCGCCGCCACACGGCATGTCTAGTCTAGAGACTCCCTAGCACTCGCCCGAGTTGTACAGCCGACTTTGCTAACGGTGGTTCACTGTCTAAATACGCTCTCGTTTGCAGAGACGACAGTTTAGCATAGCCTTCAGCTACGTCATTTGCTACCACCTAGCAAGGCGCCATATTCAGTTACTATAATTACTTCAAGAATGTATTCTGAACAGATAATATTGTGAATCATGTACCGTCAAGAGCGACGTTCATCATTAATGGATTAAAGTTAAGGATGAAACTAATTGCTTCCGCTTTCTGAATTATCATTCCTTGTCATGTTCCAAACCTCACGTCAGTATAGTTCTTCCCTCCTTACGCCAGCCTGCGTGAGCAAAAACGCGTGAATTTCAGCCTCCACTCGTAACACGGTGTTGGCTCTTCTGCCAACACAAAAGCATGTAGTACACAATGGTATAAAACGTTTTCGTATCCATCTGCATTTAGCATTTTCTGGAGATCACTAAGTGGACTACATCCTAACCACGAAAAACACCTCCAAGCCACTATACGAGGGCAGTTCAATAAGTATGCAACACATTTTATTTCTCGGCCAATTTTGGTTGAAAAAACCGGAAATTTCTTGTGGAATATTTTCAAACATTCCCGCTTCGTCTCGTATAGTTTCATTGACTTCCGACAGGTGGCAGCGCTGTACGGAGCTGTTAAAATGGCGTCTGTAACGGATGTACGTTGCAAACAACGGGCAGTGATCGAGTTTCTTTTGGCGGAAAACCAGGGCATCTCAGATATTCATAGGCGCTTGCAGAATGTCTACGGTGATCTGGCAGTGGACAAAAGCACAGTGAGTCGTTGGGCAAAGCGCGTGTCATCATCGCCGCAAGGTCAAGCAAGACTGTCTGATCTCCCGTGCACAGCGGGCCGGCCGTGCTCAGCTGTGACTCCTGCAATGGCGGAGCGTGCGAACACACACGTTCGAGATGATCGACGGATCACCATCAAACAACTCAGTGCTCAACTTGACATCTCTGTTGGTAGTGCTGTCACAATTGTTCACCAGTTGGGATATTCAAAGGTTTGTTCCCGCTGGGTCCCTCGTTGTCTAACCGAACACCATAAAGAGCAAAGGAGAACCATCTGTGCGGAATTGCTTGCTCGTCATGTGGCTGAGGGTGACAATTTCTTGTCAAAGATTGTTACAGGCGATGAAACATGGGTTCATCACTTCGAACCTGAAACAAAACGGCAATCAATGGAGTGGCGCCACACCCACTCCCCTACCGAGAAAAAGTTTAAAGCCATACCCTCAGCCGGTAAAGTCATGGTTACAGTCTTCTGGGACGCTGAAGGGGTTATTCTGTTCGATGTCCTTCCCCATGGTCAAATGATCAACTCTGAAGTGTATTGTGCTACTCTTCAGAAATTGAAGAAACGACTTCAGCGTGTTCGTAGGCACAAAAATCTGAACGAACTTCTCCTTCTTCATGACAACGCAAGACCTCACACAAGTCTTCGCACCCGAGAGGAGCTCACAAAACTTCAGTGGACTGTTCTTCCTCATGCACCCTACAGCCCCGATCTCGCACCGTCGGATTTCCATATGTTTGGCCCAATGAAGGACGCAATCCGTGGGAGGCACTACGCGGATGATGAAGAAGTTATTGATGACGACGTTGGCTCCGACATCGACCAGTGGAATGGTACCGTGCAGGCATACAGGCCCTCATTTCAAGGTGGCGTAAGGCCGTAGCATTGAATGGAGATTACGTTGAAAAATAGTGTTGTGTAGCTAAAAGATTGGGGAATAACCTGGTGTATTTCAATGCTGAATAAAACAACCCCTGTTTCAGAAAAAAATTGTGTTGCATTACTTATTGAACTGCCCTCGTACATGATGGCAGGTAATGTTCTTCAGATGTTCACCAGACCTGAACACCTCAATCGGACTGCCGCAGTGTATAGCGTGATTCATCACTCCAAATCACTCGCTTCCAGTCATCCACTGACCAGTGGCATCACCCTTTACACCAACCCAAGTGTAACTTAGCGTCGACTACAGAATGTGTGGTCATGAGGAAATGCTCAGCCATTTTAACTCCCTACACGCAGTCATTGAGATAGGCGACTATTTACTACCATCCTCTGCAGTGCTCGACGGCCCGTGTCCATCAGTACATGAAGTCTTCCTGGCCTTTGTTGATATACAGGGTGGTCCACTGATAGTGACCGGGCCAAATATCTCACGAAATAAGCATCAAACGAAAAAACTACAAAGCCGGAAACTTGTCTAGCTTGAAGGTGGAAACCAGATGGCGCTATGGTTGGCCCGCTAGATGGCGCTGCCGTAGGTCAAAGGGAAATCAACTGCATTTTTTAAAATAGGTACCCCCACTTTTTATTACATATTCGTGTTGTACGTAAAGAAATATGAATGTTTGAGTTGGACCACTTTTTTCGCTTTGTGATAGATGGCGCTGTAATAGTCACAAACATATGGCTCACAATTTTATACGAACAGTTGGTAACAGGTAGGTTTTTTAAAATTAAAATACAGAACGTAGGTACGTTTGAACATTTTATTTTGGTTGCTCCAATGTGATACATGTACCTTTGTGAACTTATCATTGCTGAGAATGCATGCTGTTACAGCGTGATTACCTGTAAATACCACATTAATGCAAGAAATGCTCAAAATGATGTCCGTCAACTTCAATGCATTTGCAAATACGTGTAACGACATTCCCCTCAACAGGGAGTAGTTTGCCTTCCGTAATGTTCGCACATACGTTAACAATGCGCTGACGCATGATGTCAGGCGTTGTCGGTGGATCACGATAGCAAATATCCTTCAACTTTCCCCAGAGAAAGAAATCCGGGGACGTCAGATCCGGTGAACGTGCGGGACATGGTATGGTACATCGACGACCGATCCACCTTTTATGAAACATGCTATTCAATACCGCTTCAACCGCACGCGAGCTATGTGCCGGACATCCATCATGTTGGAGGTACATCGCCATTCCGTCATGCAGTGAAACGTCTTGTAGTAACATCGGTAGAACATTACGTAGGAGATCAACATTCATTGCATCATTTAGATTGTCATCGATACAATGAGGGCCAATTATCCTTCCTCCCATAATGCTGCACTACACATTAACCTGCCAAGGTCGCTGATGTTCCACTTGTAGCAGCCATCGTCGATTTTACGTTGCCCAATAGTACATATTACCGCTGTTGGTGAATGACGCTTCGTCGCTAAATAGAACGAGTGCAAAAAATCTGTCGTCGTCTGGTAATTTCGTTTGTGCCCAGTGGCAGAACTGTACACGACGTTCAAAGTCGTCGCCATGCAATTCCTGGTGCGTAGAAATATGGTACGGGTGCAATCGATGTTGATGTAGCATTCTCAACACCGACGTTTTTGAGATTCCCGATTCTCGCGCAACTTGTCTGCTACTGATGTGCGGATGAGCCGCGTCAGCAGCTAAAACACCTACCTGGGCATCATCATTTGTTGCAGGTTGTGGCTGACGTTTCACATGTGGCTGAACACTTCCTGTTTCCTTAAGTAACGTAACTATGCGGCGAACGGTCCGGACACTTGGATGATGTTGTCCAGGATACCGAGCAGCATACATGGCACACGCCCGTTGAGCATTTTGATCACAATAGCCATACATCAACACGATATCGACCTCTTCCGCAGGCGGTAAACGGTCCATTTTAACACGGGTAATGTATCACAAAGCAAATACCGTCCACACTGGCGGAATGTTACGTGATACTACGTATTTATACGTTTGTGACTATTACAGCGCCATCTATCACAAAGCGAAAAAAGTGGTCCAACTAAAACATCCATATTTCTTTATGTACTTCACGAATATGTAATAAAAACGGGGGGCGCCTATCTAAAAAACGCAGTTGATATCCGTTTGAGCTATGGCAGCGCCATCTAGCGGGCCAACCATAGCGCCATCTGGTTTCCCCCTTCAAGCTAGACGAGTTTCGTTCTTTGTAGTTTTTTCGTTTGATGCTTGTTTCGTGAGATATTTGGCCCGGTCACTATGAATGGACCAACCTGTCCGTTCCTCCGCGCTTCCGCTTCCCAACCACTTGGGTTAGAAAGGTTGAGATGTCCCTAATAGATTTGTTACTCAGATGACATCCAGTGACTGGCCCAAGTTCTAACTGAACTCTCGTGACTGACCCTTTCTGCTAGCTACCACTGCTTGTCTGCTCACAACACAATATCCACTGCCCCCTTTTATACTGGTGGGTCCGCATCTCGTGACATCAGCTGGGCACTCTGCGTTGCATAGGGGTGTCCAAATACTTTTTATCAGGTCACTCATAAAAAAAAATGGGACACTATTTTTTTTAAATACACCCTACATGAAGCTCTGGTTTGTGTCAATAATAGTGAGGCTTAATTTACAATTCTTATGACTTTAGAGATATTCTGTTACGATGGTGACGGAATACTATAAATAAGTTATATTCATGTTTCTGAACGATTCCGAAGACCTGCCTGTTATTACTCAGACCCAGTGCCGGTGACTGTCTCCATGGAGATGTGGACGCTTGCACCTTACGTTGTCCAGATACGGCTGTACTTAGCCGTCTGCGCGAGTGCCTTTACGGCTGAATTTGTCCTCTCATACGGTGTCAGCCGCCGTAACGACTGCGCATGTCGCTGCCCTGCAGCTAGTTTACGTTCTCCATCCACATCCATAATCTGCTACCACGTGTGGAGTGCATGGCAGAGGGTATTTCCTATTGCAACACATACAGGGTGATTCAGTACCCGCTACCTCGGTGGTTTATGCATCCCGCAACATCTTCAAATATCACGCACAATATTTCATATTCTCTCATTCGCTACTATTACGCCTCCAGAAAAAATGAACAGGACCTATTTTTGTAGGAAATTTAATGTTATTAAATTTTGTGTTGGGATGCGTTTTTGCTAGTGTCTTTAGTTTTCGAATTGTTCAATAAAAACGTACGAAAGTGACCTTCTAAAGCGTTTTCCTTGAATATCTTTGCAATTTAATCAGTAAGAATAATTTGCTACAGGTGTTGTCCTCTGCATGCTGGAAATTATTTTTGTTTGACTGTGCGTACAGAATTGTTATATATTATTGAGCGATATCATATACTTTTACCAATTCAATAATGGTGACATGGTTTCAAAGGGACAGATTTGAAGTTTTTCATTGATTTTGGAGAATTATATGCTGACACCAAATGTAAAATGATGGGTGTCTACGTAGTCCCGTTCTTGCCAAGTCCTCTCAAGGAGGTACAGTGGGATGTTGATCAAGGCTTTGGCAAAGATAGTGGGAGTGACGGGCGTAACGCAATGCACACCAAGTGTAACATAAGGTGACTTTGCGACTTTTACTTGGTTCTTTCTCTGACTCGTTGAACGTAATGCAACAGACGCATTTTTAAAAATGAGTCAACGTAATGTCGCAACATAAGGTGTTCGCCTTAATTGACCCCTTTTCACTCCACAGTTATAATTTTAGCGAAGCTATACCTATCAGGAAAACTGGAGATTAACTGACTTGTAGTAAGTCTAGATTATAACAAATTTAGGAATCGGACTCAACCAGCTAAACGTGCAGCAGTCAGACAACGAGTAAACGTTCGTAACTCAGGTCAATAAGTAAGACTCCTCCCCGCAAAAAATTGCAGAGCTCGAAATAACGTACCTGAGAAGCCTTTATCGAATCAAACTTTATGGAAAAAAATAACAGCTGCCACACCCGCAAATGGGATATGTCTCCTGCAGCGCCATGCCAGCCGGTGTGGCCGATCGGTTCTAGGCGCTTCAGTCTGGAACCCGATCGACCGCTACGGTCGCAGGTTCGAATCCTGCCTCGGGCATGGATGTGTGTGATGTCCTTAGGTTAGTTAGGTTTAAGTAGTTCTGAGTTCTAGGGGACTGATGACCTCAGTTGTTAAGTCCCATAGTGCTCAGAGCCATTTTTTTGCAGCGCAATGCTGATAGACGTAGCAGATCAGTATCAGTTCGAGAACCCTGACATGTAAAAGCAGCATGACGGAGCGTTTGGCCGATCTGGGCACCAGATTTCATATCAATGAGGGACCGATAATTTTACAGATCAGTTCAACGTTATGTACCGAATAGACGCAGGTATCTTTCGATTCAGCGAGCTGTCAGAACCCAGGTATGACCGGGCAGGCACCAGCGAAAAAGATTCCTTAGTTTGTGTGGGATGTTGTGTATGTCTAGTGTGTACGTCTAGTGACGAAGCAGGACTAAATTGGAACTGTGGGTGTTCATGTGCGTAGGTATGACGTTCTTTTTGCTTTGTTATGTCCTTGTTCAGCTGGAGTAGACGGTGGTTTCTTAATACAAGACAATAAGACTAGATCAAACAGAAACTGTCTCCTGAATGAATATCCTAGCCCAAATAACTCAGGACATGGAGTGACCAGATGGATCCCTCAACAAGAGTTCAACAGAGCAAGTATCAGATGTTCTCCGAAGACACATTGCTGGTCGCAGCCACCTTCTGCTCACCGGTGTCCCATTGAAAGAAGTTCTGCGTAAACAAAAACATGTACTTCCGACAGTTGCCGTAGTCATCATCATCATCATATTCGGATAGTAAGGGCTGTCTGCCGTATTTAAACATTGCCGGCTCGAAACAAAGTTTCACGATTGAATCGCCATCTGTTACAAGGCAACACAAGTCGTGGTTTTGATTCATCTTCATTTGCATCTAACTGACTACTCTGCAATTTACTGGCAGGGAGTTCATCGAGACACGTTCAGGCTCCAGTGCGACTATAATTAAACTTTCGCTATTGCAGCCAACGTAGACGGAAAACTATTTACCGCATGGGTACCAAACTTTGTAGGAATGATGTTCAGACTGTACGCTGCAAGAACTGCTTTATTAGTAGCGTTGATGTCATGACTTACCGGTACGTGCCCGTACTGGTACGGCGACGTCGGGTGAATCACAAGCTTTGTAAGGTGTCAGGCAAATCCAACACCTTCCATGAAAACCCTGACATGATAACAAATCCAGAAGTATGTCACATAGCTCCGAATAAATCCTGACATTAAATTAACCAAAGTAATACGATCAACGAGTGAGCAAATGGAATACCACAGACTAACACAAGAACGCCTAAATGCATGTCATACCTTCCCACCGTGAAACAGACGCAGTTCTGAGGGGAGAAACGAGAAGCCGAGAGCAGAGTCGTGTAGGCTAGGAGGCCCTACGATAAGGGACGGACACCCACGTTGCCATCCGACCGCCAAGACCACCCCCCAGCCCATGATAAAAGATAGAGCCCTCCAGAAGAACATTATAGATCTTATGATAACACTAAAAGGGCCACACCAGCTGCAAGTTTTAGCGTGAGACTATACGCATCTCAGTTACGTTGCAAACGTTAAAAACATTGCCCCACTACGAAAAGTATAACGTTTCTCATTGGATAGACAGAATTTTTGTAGGCAGAGCTTAAGGTTAACATTGAGACCCTGATTGGTCAGTTAAAAACACAGCCAGATACCTTTTTCTTAAACCAGCTTCGGTAAATTGTAGTAAGGAGAAGTTAGTGAGAGTTGCTTCCGAGACGGCGAGGTGTGTGGAGCTGCGCCGCCTGCCGCCCCCTGACACTGCCAAACCAACGACAAGGTAATGAACGCACGCGATGCCGCATAAGGCTTCACTCAGAACTGCAGAAGTCTCATCTGGTACATCCCCTTTTTACGTAATACTAGCGTCGATCGTCAATTAAAGCTCATGGTATTCACATTTGCTATTAGATGTTAAAATCTGAAACGCGATGATTTTTCTGTTATATAATTACTGAGAAGCCACATCAGCCACTGTAATTTACAAGTTAAGTAAGTAATTAAAGATAATTGAGGGTCACTGTAGACCATTTTTGATAGCTTTCTGCTTCATGAAACTTAATTTAAACCTAGATTATAGGTATGATATGGCATAGGTCACCCTTCGATCCATTGTAGAACTTGGAAACCCATTCAAGGAATATTCGTTCACATTTTTGTTGAACGCAGTTGGTTTTTATCATCCTGTATTAAAATATTTCCTTTTATCAATAGTGCAATTTATAAACAATGTTTTGTGAGTAGAATAAAAATTCCAATGGTAAACTTAACTGCTTTTTCGATGTTATTTTACCAGCTAACTAAAAATAGGAAAGCCTTGAACCCCTTGTACTAAATTTAGTTAGTATTAAGATTATTTTACAGGGAGTGCATTGGAGCTGACGCTGAAATCATTAAGTATTTGAATATATCATCGCTAGTCTCACTGAACTCTACATGTCACGTGTGGTCTGGCGTCTCCTTACCAGCAACAGGTCCCAGGTTCAAACCAGTCAATTCCCTAAAAAACACGCTCAGAGCGTCGTTGCGCGAAAGTGGTAGGGAGACACGACTTAGAACAAACAGACACCACGCAGAGTGTTAGAGCTTCAGCTGCAGACAGCCAAAATGAATCTGCAAAAGGTGAGCGGGGCTTTACTGGTAAAGCTGTTTTCTCAAAACAACAGCAATAGTGCTGCTGCTCTTTTCGAGTATCGACGAATTAAAAGAATATAGCGAAGTCCTCTTTCCGCATTAGGGCTGAAGAACACGATTCGGAAGTTCGTGTTAACTGGCTATTTGGGAACTGATCCTGGGAGAGTCCGACGGGAAATAGCGCCATGACTGAGAATACTGAACGCAATGTGCGAACGTCAAGTAACCCACGAGTTGTGTCACGACAGCTGAACATTTCATGGTCAGTTTTTCGGAAAGTGCTGGTATCTGTAGTGCGGTTCCAGTCTGTCATGGATGAAGATAATCGTCATATTGAGCGACGTTTTTAACCCGGAACGTAAACATGGTACGCAATTAACTAACGTTACCCTCTCATATGCAAATTGAAATGTGTTCCTTTCAATGGTTTATTCGTTATTTCGCTTCCACATGTCCCTACAAATGTTTCAAAAAAGTTTTATTATCCTACGATCACTCGTTTTCCATGGACATCCTTTCATGTAGCCTAAGTTTAATTATATCCACCCCACATTTTTCTGCCGTTCCACTCTAAATTGGCGAGCGGGAAAAACGAATAAACAAAAACCTTTCCGTGCGAGCTCTGATTTTTCTTATTTTAATACAATGGTCATTTCCCCCTCAGTAGGTGGGCATTTTCGCAATCGGAGTAGAAAGTTCGTGATTGAAATTTCATGAGAAGTTCCTGACTCAGCAAGAAACACCTTTACTTTGATTGTCACCCCGATTCATGTATCGTATCCGTAGCACTCTCTCTCCCTGTTTCGTGATAATACAAAACGAGCTGCCATTCTCTGAACTTTTTCAATGTCCTCCGTCAATCCTGTCTGATGTGGATTCCACATCGCGTAGCGCTATTCCGGAAGAGGACGAACAAGCGTCTCTTAAGTGGTGTGCTCATCTTCAAATGTTATACCAATAAATCCCAGTCTTTGGTTCGCTTTCCTCGCAAAACTACCTACGTGATCGTTCCAATTGAAGTTATGCGTAATTGTAATCCCTAAGTAATGCTTTGAATTAGCAGCCTTTATGTTTCTAGAATTTCTTGTGCAACTGATTCAGCAGACGTTCGACTGGTGGTGGAAGCGAAAACCAGTGCCTATCAAAGTCTTTGCTGTCGCCTGCAGCGAAGTGTGTGCTGCAATTCGATTTTTGTGTGCAAAAGGATCTAAAGCTGCTCAAATTCATCAGGAGTTGTGGCTAGTGCAGTAATGGAGTACAGTAATAAGTAAACAAGACGTTAGATAATGGTGTCGAAACTTGAAAACTAGTCCTGTGCATCGGCATTATGAAAGGCAGAACGGCAAGGTTCAGTATCCAAACCGACGAAACCATACAATATGTGGACCAATGGACCGATACCTATGATTTGATTGACTAGTGCCCTAGCTGACGAATTTCCTTAGCCGGCCGTAGTGGCCGAGCGGTTCTAGGCGCTACAGTCTGGAACCGGCGCGACCGCTACGGTCGCAGGTTCGAGTCCTGCCTCGGGCATGGATGTGTGTGATGTCCTTAGGTTAGTTAGGTTTAAGTAGTTCTAAGTTCTAGGGGACTGATGACCTCAGAAGTTAAGTCCCATAGTGCTCAGAGCCATTTTTGAATTTCCTTAGATCGACGGGACGCATCACTATTTACACGTCTGTTAGGAGAAATTGTGGTACAGCAAACTGCGTGCAAGATACGCGTTCACAAACCACAGCTCGTTTCAAGGGTAAGATCCATTATCTCCATTGGGTTCTTTTCGACCACCCACCCTTCAATCCTGTCTCATACCCAGCGACCGTTACCTCTTCTTGCACTCGAAACAATGACTTGGTGGTTAATGGTTTGATGATGGCAGGCTAAAAACCAGGTTCCTTTCGTCCACAAGTCCAATTCCCAAGTGGATAACTTCTGCTCAGAGGGGGTGGAGAAGCTGGTGCACGTTAGGTTAAGTGTTTAGGAGTGAGCAACGGCGACGTCCAGAAGTGAAGTAGGATTGTAGGAAGTCACCGACAGCAGGTTTTCGACGAACATTGTGTGATCGGGCCTGGTATAGTGGGAGAGCGCGTACCTCGAAACCGAAATGGCTCAAATGGCTCTGAGCACTATGGGACTTAACTTCTGAGGTCATCAGTCCCCTAGAACTCAGAACTACTTACACCTAACTAACCTAAGGACATCACCCACATCCATGACCGAAGCAGGATTCGAACCTGCGACCGTAGCGGTCGCGCGGTTCTAGACTGTAGCGAAACTGAAATGTCGCTGTATCTAATCCTTGTCGGATCAGAGAATTTCCAGTGTGCCTTTAACCCAGCCACCACCTCTCAGCGAAGTGAAGATACACCAAGAACGACACGTGATTCGGATTAGACATTAAACAGTACTTCCTCTTTCCGCAGTAAGAATACTGAGGTACGTTAGGGACATTTCAATTAAGACGTCAAGGATTAACTTTCATGGTACTAGAGGGAGCTGTAGTGAGTAAAAACTGTAGGGGAAGGCAGAGGACGTTGGTTACGGAGGAAAGACTGACGTCTCAAAACTGACACGTCCATTTCACATCAGAGTTTTTTATTCGAAAATTTATTTCTTTGTCTGGAATCATATTTCACATTTTACTTTCGCCTCGTCACACTTTCTACAGGATGACTAAGTTTATTCCGTATTAGACACAATTTTCTGAGTTGCTGTTTTTATGCTTTTTCGTGTTTTATGGACAACAGTAAATATGACGATTCACAGTTACATTGCACAAGTCGTCGCAGAAAAAAATTTGACTTACACGAGGAAATAGAACGAAGCTGTAGCAAACCGATGTGCTGTATTATCATGAAATGGCAGTCAAATTCCACGAGGCGTAAACAAACGTATGGCTTAGTTTCATACACCAGTTTCACACGTGATACAGAGGAAGAAGTTGCTGGGTTTGCGGACAGCACGCATTAGACAAAGAGTGGACCAGGAGGGGAGCGCATTACCAGAGCTGTGAGGAGGGTCTGGGTTGACGTGACGTGGAAGCTGGGGTCTCCCCGCAGGGGGAGTCGAACGAGGGCAGGCAGGCTCGTTGTTCAGCACGCAGAGCGCCGCCGCCGCCGCCGCTGCCGTCTGTCTCTGTAATGGCCCCTCAACTACGTTTCATAAAATGTCCACTATGAGGTCATCATAACGGCGATGTTACTGCAGTTAATAAGTCCACTAAGAAAGCTAGGAATGTTTTTATGCTAGAAAGAACAGATAAGCAGTTGTTAGGATCATTCAGTTTCCCAAATGTGACTGTAGAAGAATTACAGGCAAATATTAAACGGATCGCGCTCTGGAAAAGTTTGTGCTGAGTAAGGGAGTTAAGGACAGGGAAGGCCCACTGTGGTAGCAAAATTCTGAAAATGCTGAAGAAACAGAGACTGTAGTACTCTCGGTTTTGTGGCTTCCCGGTTGGCCCACCAGCATAAATAAAAGGATGGAAACGGTTGATTGAGATGACAGTCCAATAATTACTCACTCACTGATGTTGTTGTTGTTGTTGTCTTCAGTCCTGAGACTGGTTTGATGAAGCTCTCCATGCTACTCTATCCTGTGCAAGCTTCTTCATCTCCCAGTACCTATTGCAGCCTACACCCTTCTGAATCTGGTTAGTGTATTCATCTCTTGGTCTCCCTCTACGATATTTACCCTCCATGCTGCCCTCCAATGCTAAATTTGTGATCCCTTGATGCCTCACAACATGTTCTACCAACCGGTCCCTTCTTCTTTTCAAGTTGTGCCACAAGCTCCTCTTCTCCCGAATTCTATTCAATACCTCCTCATTGGTTATGTGATCTACCCATCTAATCTTCAGCATTCTTCTGTAGCACCACATTTTGAAAGCTTCTATTCTCTTCTTGTCCAAACTGTTAATCGTCCATGTTTCACTTCCATACATGGCTACACTCCATACAAATACTTTCAGAAACGACTTCCTGACACTTAAATCTATACTCGATGTTAACAAATTTCTCTTCTTCAGAAACGCTTTCCTTGCCATTGCCAGTCTACATTTTATATCCTCTCTACTTCGACCATCATCAGTTATTTTGCTCCCCAAATAGCAAAACTCATTTCCTTTTTCAAGCGTCTCATTTCCTAATCTAATTCCTCCAGCATCACCCGATTTAATTCGACTACTTTCCATTATCCTCGTTTTCCTTTTGTTGGTGTTCATCTTATATCCTCCTTTCAAGACACTGTCAATTGCGTTCAACTGCTCTTCCACGTCCTTTACTGTCTCTGACAGAATTACAATGTCATCGGTGAACCTCAAAGTTTTAATTTCTTCTCCATGGATTTTAATTTGTACTCCGAATTTTTCTTTTGTTTCCTTTACTGCTTGCTCAATATACGGATTGAATAACATCGGGGATTGGCTACAACCCTGTCTCACTCCCTTCCCAACCACTGCTTCCCTTTCATGCCCCTCAACTCTTATAACTGCCTTCTGGTTTCTGTACAAATTGTAAATAGCCTTTCGCTCCCTGTATTTTACTCCTGCAACCTTCAGAATTTGAAAGAGAGTATTCCAGTCAACATTGTCAAAAAGCTTTCTCTAAGTCTACGAATGCTAGAAACGTAGGTTTGCCATTTCTTAATCTAGCTTCTAAGATAAGTCGTAGGGTCAGTATTGCCTCACGTGTTCCAATATTTCTAAGGAATCCAAACTGATCTTCCCCGAGGTCGGCTTCTACTAGTTTTTCCATTCGTCTGTAAAGAACAAATATGCAGTTGTTAAAGATGGACATCATTCAGTTTCCCAATAATGACTGTAGAAGAATTACAGGCATACATTAAACGGATCGCGCTCTGGAAAAGTATGTGCCGAGTAAGGGAGTTAAGGACAGGAAAGGCCCACTGTGATAGCAAAACTCGGAAGATTCCGAGGAAACAGAGACTGTAGCACTCTCGGTTTTGTGGCATGCCGGTTGGCCAGCAGGAGAAGTAAAAGGATGGAAACGGTCGATTGAGATGACTGTCCAATAATTACCCATTCACTGATAAGAATACAATTTTAAATTGATTGAACGATGTTTAACTTCATAAATACAATATTTGCAAAATCGTTAACGGCAACAGAAGGAGAATATTTCGTTTAAAATTTAGTACCGTTTCCAGTATCATAGCATAAAACAACAGGCTAGTGCACCAAGCAATTAAATTTATGAGTAGCGTTACACCAAGACCAAAAATAACAAGACACAGAAGAAAATGTTTAAATTTTAGCATTGTGTTCAATTTTACGACGATCTCGGAACAGCAATAAGACAAAAAGCATCAATATTCACTTTGTGTACACCTGAATACGAGTAATTACCGTGAAGACAATTATTAGGAATGAGGCTTCCCATAGCAGGAGCGCGCGTTTCCAATGAGGATGGCGCCGTCCCATAGACCGGTGGAGCTGGAGGGTCAGTCTAGCAGCATATACAAGACGCAAGATATCCCACAATAGCGAACATGAAACAACTTTTTGTTAGCAATGGAAACAACCGTACCTTCTACCCTGAAGCGCTAAAGAAACTGGTATAGGCATGCGTATTCAAATACAGATATATGTAAAGCAGGCAGAGTACGGCGCTGCTATGGGAAATGTCTATATAAAACAAGTGTCTGGCGCAGTCGTTAGATCGGTTACTGCAGCTGCGGTGGCAGGTTATCAAGATTTAAGTGAATCTGAACGTTGTGTTGTAGTCGGAGCACGAGCGATGGGACACAGCATCTCCGAGATAGCGATGAAGAGCGGATTTTCTCGTACGACCATTTCATAAGTGTACCGTGAATACCAGGAACCCATTAAAACACCAAATATCCGAATCCGTTGCGACCGAAATCGTCCTACAAGAACGGGACCAACGACGGCTGAAGAGAATCGTCCAGCGTGACAGAAGTGCAACCCTTCCGCAAATTGTTGCAGATCTTAATGCTGGGCCATTAACAAGTGTCAGCGTGCAAATAATTCAACGAAACATCATTGATGTGGGTTTTCAGAGTAAAAAAAAAAAAAAAACCGTTCAAATGTGTGTGAAACCTTATGGGACCTAACTGGTAAGGTCACCAGTCCCTAAGGACAAACACACACACCCATGCCCGAGGGAGGACTCGAACCTCCGCCGGGACCAGCAGCACAGTCCATGACTGCAGCGCCTTAGACTGGAGTCGAAGGCCCACTTGTGTACTCTTGATGACTGCACGGCACAAAGCTTTACGCCTCGCCTGGGCCCGTCAACACCGACACTGGACTGTTGATGACTGGAAACATGTTGCCTGGAAACATGGTGTTTTAAACGAGTCTCGTTTCAAATTCTATTTAGCGGATGGACGTGTACGGGTATGGAGACAACCTCGCGAATCCATGGGGCTTGCATGCCAACAGGAGACTTCCGCTGGCCACCAGACTCCCCAGACATGAACATTATTGAGCATATCTGGAATGCTACCGAGCGAGGTGGCGCAGTGGTTAGCACACTGGACTCGCATTCGGGAGGACGACGGTTCAATCCCGTCTCCGGCCATCCTGATTTAGGTTTTCCGTGATTTCCCTAAATCGTTTCAGGCAAATGCCGGGATGGTTCCTTTGAAAGGGCACGGCCGATTTCCTTCCCAATCCTTTCCTAACCCGAGCTTGCGCTCCGTCTCTAATGACCTCGTTGTCGACGGGACGTTAAACACTAACCACCACCACCATATCTGGAATGCTTGCAACGTTCAGAAGAGATCTCCACCCCATAGTTGTCTTATGGATTTATGAACAGCCCTAGAGGGTTCATTGTGTCAATTCCCTTCAGATATTAGTCGAGTCCATGCCATGTCGTATGTTGCGGCGTTTTTGCGTGTTCACAGGGGCTCTGCGCGATATTAGGTGGGTAGGCAGGTGTACCAGTTCCTTTGGCTCTTCAGTGTACAAGCAACAAGGTACCGCTGGAGCAGCCACACTGCACACTTACGGATTACTCATAACATAGAAAATCTAACGATCCGACGTTCACTGAACCCATTAACCCATACAAGCTCCGTAAGGTTACAGAATAAACACAATATACTGTGGATCCCCGTGAACATAACCGAACACTAACACATCGTTTACCGTCATAGTTGTGAGATACACTATGTAGCAAGACAGCTGTCCGTTTAAAAAATACATTCGCACAAGGTGCATAAGATTATATGACACACATAGAAGTTTGGGGGCAGTGAACACATTAATTATTAATCACTAAATCGGCGCAATGGGTAGTTCTTAACTACTTGCGGTATCGTATTTAAGAGATTACCTGTTCACCGACAGTACAATTCTGTGTATAGGACGTGAGCAGAAGATAGCCACGCCGTCAGCACACTCATCAGCCTTAGGTTACTGTACCTCCAAACGACTCACCTCGGCTGATTCACAATAAATCCTTGGATGCGAGCTGCCTCGTACATAATGCGCTGTCATCTTGCGAGCCAGCCGCCGAGCACAACCACCTTCCTCGAGGCCCCAATCAATGTCTGACAGGTCCACAACGTCTCCGTGACGGGCAAGTACAACAACAGACCCGCTTTCCAGTCAACGGTCAGGCCGCCGAGCACAGCTTCTTCGTGGCTACGCTGGTCGCCAATGCCCCTAAGCACACCGCGCTTACGCTGATAAACCTTGTCTGTCCAAAGAGAGAAACAGCCCTCGCCAGCGGTGAGCTATAAGCAATGGTGGCAACACGGAAGGCCTAATCGATGTATTGCTACATACGGCGCGGGCTCAAGAAACAATACGGAAATGTCGACAGGCAAAAGCTAGTAGAAACGAGTGCTTCTGGAAATGGATCTACGCGCGAAGCATATAACTTCCACCATCATACGTTACCGAAAGTTCTTGCCAAAATTCTAGTTCTAGGTAAAAACTTCTAAGCCGCTCGTAGGCTTCTATTCAGTCATTCGTCGACAAGTCTGGTGTGGTACACAAGACAATAAAAGCAAAGCTGAAGTTTTAAATTTCGCGTTTTAAAAATCATTCACGCAGTAGGATTGTACGAGCATACCGTCGTTTCAGCCGGCCGCGGTGGCCTAGCGGTTCTAGGCGCTTCAGTCCGGAACCACCCGACTGCTACGGTCGCAGGTTCGAATCCTGCCTCGAGCATGGATGTGTGTGATGTCCTTAGGTTAGTTAGGTTTAAGTAGTTCTAAGTTCTAGGGGACTGATGACCTCAGATGTTAAGTCCCATAGCGCTCAGAGTCATTCGAACCATTTGAACCGTCGTTTCACGGTCACACAGAAATCTGTGAAGCGTCCGAATGGGATACCAACTCAGTTGCTCGGAAAGTACACTGGGACATTGGCCCATGACTTAGTTTGCATTTATCGCGAATTTATGGCCCAGTTCAAAGCCTCAAATGACTGGAAAAAAGGGCAGGTGACTGCTATATGTGGAGGGTTAAAGAACGGACTCACAAAATTACAAACCATTGTTAACATCGGTTTACTGCAGAATTCTTGTTCTGAGTTCAACCATAATAAATTTCGTTGATGCAGAGAGGCTTTTGTCCACAAGTCAGCACGGATTTAGGAAGCGTCATTCGTATGAATCTCAGCTTTCCCTTTTGTCGACTATATCCAACGAACCGTGGACGAAGGGCAGAAGGCAGTTCCATATTCCTAGAAGGCCGTGCTGAAAAGTAATACCTCGGAATTATACGAAAAATCTTTAAGCTTTTTGAACTAAACACATTTTACTAACGTTCTACATGTTTATTTTTCATGTTTACATACTTATTTCGCAACATAGTCATCCGGGGGATGAACACAATTCTTCCACTGAGAGACAAAAAAATGGTTCAAATGGCTCTGAGCACTATGGGACTTAACATCGATGGTCATCAGTCCCCTAGAACTTAGAACTACTTAAGCCTAACTAACCTAAGGACAGCACATAACACCCAGTCATCACGAGGCAGAGAAAATGCCTGACCCCGCCGGGAATCGAACACACTGAGAGACAAATTTGTTGATGCCGTCACTGTAGAACGTTTGACTTTGTTGACGGAGCCACAACCTCACTTCTGCTTGTACCGCTTTATCACTATCAAAGTGTTCTTTATGTTTTGGAAACAGATGGAAATCGGATGATGCCAAGTCGGGACTGTACGGAGGTTGATCGATTCCCGAGAACACAAGGTGTCGGATTGCTGCAGGTATCGCAGCGCTCATGTGTGGGTTTGGCATCGTCATGCTCAAGGACAAGGTGATCCACGTGTGGAAGAACGCTTTGAATTCGTGCTCTCAGTTTTCTGAGGGTTTCTCACTCACCGACTTAGCTACGTCACACACCGCCATGTTACACGCCGAAATTCCGAGCCCTCTAGCGGCAGAGGGTTGCAACTTGGACAGATAAGCGGGGAAGTGGAGCGAGTAACACGCATGACACACACTGAAGCGCCAAAGAAACTGGGATAGGCATGAGTATTCAAGTACAGAGATATGTAAACAGGCAGAATTCGACGCTGCGGTCGGAAGCGCCTATATACAAGTGTCGTCTGACGCAGTTGTTAGGTCAGTTACTGCTGCTACAATGGCATGTTATCAAGATTTAAGTGAGTTTGAAACTGGTTTTATAATCGGCACGCGAGCCATGGGACGCAGCATCTCCGACGTAGCGACGAAGTCGGGATTTTCCCGTACGACCATTTCGCGAGTGTACGGTGAATATCAGGAATCCCGTAAAATATCAAATGTCCGACATCGTTGCGGCTGGAAAAAGACCCTGCAAGAACGGGACCAACGACGACTGGAGAGGATGGTCAACGGGCAAAAGTGCAGCCCTTACGCACATTGCTGCAGATTTCAATGCTGGGTCATCAACAAGTGTCAGCATGCGAACCATTCAACGAAATATTATCGATGTGGCTTTCTGAGTCGAAGGCCCATTCATGCATCCTTGATGACTGCACGACCCAAAGCTTCACGCCTCGCCTAGGCCCGTCATCACCGACATTAGGCTGTTGATGACTGGAAACATGTTGCCTGGTCGGACGGGTCTCGTTTCAAATTGTAACGAGCGGATGGACGTGTGTGGGTATAGAGGCAACCTCACGAATCCATGGACCCTGCATGTCAGCAGAGGACTGTTAAAGCTGCTGGAGCCTCTGTAAGGGTGTGCAGTTGGAGTGGCATGGAATCCCAGATACGTCTAAAAAAATGGCTCTGAGCACTATGGGACTTAATATCTATGGTCGTCAGTCCCCTAGAACTTAGAACTACTTAAAACTAACTAACCTAAGGACAGCACACAACACCCAGTCATCACGAGGCAGAGAAAATCCCTGACCCCGCCGGGAATCGAACCCGGGAACCCAGGCGTGGGAAGCGAAAACGCTACCGCACGACCACGAGCTGCGGACTGATACGTCTAGACACGACTGACAGGTGACACGTTCGTAAGCGTCCTGTCTAATCACCTGCATCCATTCATGTCCGTTGTGCATTCCGACGGACTTGGGCAATTCCAGTAGGACAACGCGACACCCCACACGTCTGGAATTGCTCCGGACTGGCTCCACGAACACTCTTCTGAGTTTAAACACTTCTGCTGACCACCTAACTCCCGTCCCGATACATGAACATTATTGAGCATATCTGGGATTCCTCGCAGCGTGCTGTTCAGAAGAGATCTCTACCCCCTCGTGCTCTTACAGATTTATGGACAGCCCTGCGGATTCATGATGTTAATTCCCTTCCGTGCTACTTCAGACATTAGTCGAGTTGCAGCACTTCTGCGCGCTCGCGGTGGCCCAACACGATGTTAGGCAGGTGTACCAGTTTCTTTGGCACTTCGGTGTATAATACCTCAAGCAATATTAAGAATGGGATAAAAAATTCGGAGGTATTATTTTTCAACACGCCCTCGTAGATTCCCTGCAAGCGTTTGACACAGTGGCTCCCTGCAGACTGTTAAAGAAGATCCTAGAATGTGTACAAGCGATATGGTGGAATAAGTCGCTAGATTCGCGGACATATCACTTTAGACAAAGAGCGGACCATATTCTTAAGTAATAGACGGCAAGACGTCGCTCTCGGCGACGAGTGTTCATCAGACAGTAGGATATCGTCAGGAATGCTACAGAGAAGTGTAGTTGGATCGCTCTTCCTCTTTATATAAATAAACGATCCGACAGATAGGGAGAGCAGCAATGTGCGACTGTTTGTTGATGGCGCTGTAGTGTGCGGGAAAATGACATAGCCAAAATTTCTACTTAGTGTGATGTATGGCTCTAAATATGGAAAATGTAAATTAATGCAGATGAGTAGTAAAAGCAATCTAGTAATGTTAGAATGCAGTATTGATGATGTGCTGCTTGACACATGATCCATCCTTCCTCCAGTCCTGTGTATCATTCACATTTCTGTTATTCCTCAATAATCTCCTACTTTCTACACCTCCCGAATTCTGATGCTACTGCTTTCCTACACTTGCACACTATGCTTTGTACACCCTCAGCGATCTCTCCACCACATTATCTCCTGCTGCTACCAGTGTCTACTCAAGATGAACACTCTCAATGCTCAGGAGATAATTTGAAAACCACCCCCAGCTTTCTGTATCAAGGCCACTACCTCACCATTCAGAACATCAATTCCAATTATCACAATAAAATACTTAGCAGTAACTGCGGTTCGTAAATTATCTCGGAAGCCCAGCCTACTAATCGTTCAACGGAAGACAACTGCGAAAACTACAACTGCTAACCAACAGACGTAGGGCTTGCTTTAAACTTACAAACCCGTGATGTGATTTATTGTATCCTACGTCACTATAGGCTAAATTTCATCTCCATCAATGCCCATCACTTCCTCCAAGTCTTCGAGTGCCGTGCGTTCCCACCTTACTCCATTACTCAGATTCTCCTATAGAATCCTTTACCAGCTCATGAAGCTCCCCTTGCTCCTTGTGTTGTGGATTGGCAAGACAGCCAACCCACTATAAGGAAGCCGAAAGGCACGCGTTTAAGCTCACGCAGGCTGGCGTGAGGTCTGGAACAGGACAAGGAATTGAGACTAGCAAAAAACGTACGTAGCTTCTGGAATACTTAACTTTAATCCATAATTGGTGGACATCGCTCTTGACGGTACATGTTTTACAGCATCAATAGTAACTGGTAATGGCGCCTTGGTAGGTCGTAGCAATTGACGTGGCTGAAGGCTATGCTAACTATCGTCTCGGCAAATGAGAGCGTATTTTGTCAGTGAACCATCGCTAGCAAAGTCGGCTGTACAACTGGGGCGAGTGCTAGGAAGACTCTCTAGACCTGCCGTGTGGCGGCGCTCGGTCTGCAATCACTGATAGTGGCGACACGCGGGTCCGACGTATACTAACGGACCGCGGCCGATTTAAAGGCTACCACCTAGCAAGTGTGGTGTCTGGCGGTGACACCACACCTTGTCCACACTCAACACGGTTTTCTATACTATACATTCCGGATACTGAGTGCCAATAATACTTTTCTCCCCTTTAATTTCTAACTTCTGTGTCCTAACACAAACCCTAACGCATGACACCAGCTCATTCGTCCCAGCCCTTTTGGTCCAGTCTCATGCGACCACAGAACAAATATATTTTACGCTTTCTTAACTTTTTCTTTTTCTGTTACTAGTCATTCCTGTAAAGTGAAATACAGTAATTATTTTGAATATTTATGGCACCATGCATAGTTTTAACATTGTAAATGTATTTCTATCATTTTAAAACACTTGTTAATATCCATTATTTTTAAAAACTTATATCAGTTTTTCTGTTTTAAAATTGTGCGACCGAAAAGCGGAATGGTGAGTCACTGTAAATCCATACACAAGAGAGTGAAATAGCAGTAAACAGATAAAAATTTAAAAAATACCGAACTAAGTTTTTAATGATTTCCGTACATTATTTCGGATAACTGTTAAAATTAATGGTACAACCTTCATCTGTCATTTATTTTGCACAGTTCGCTACTAGTTTCGGTCAATGACCATTATCAACGGCAGGAAAGTTCAAATTATTACATACCTTTCCTGTCCTTTATGCCAGATAAGCTTGATCATGGTCACTGACTGAAAACAGTAGCGAACTGTGCAAAATAAATGATGGTGAAATTTTCAAAATTATTTGGTGGCTGACTATCCCTACCTGCAAGCATATATAAAAGCGGTCAGTAACCCAACATGGTCGCCACCGATCCATTATCCAGAATTGTCTGAATTGGTGCATAGCTTCTACTGACATCAGAGTCAGAAACACATAAAAACCTAATGTAAGTCTTCTACTTCCGCGGACAAAGTTAGTTAAAATAAAAGTTTTCTGGGTATGCTGCCGCACAGCATTGTGAAATGAGTATGACTGGATAAAACCGACGTTTCGGCCTGGATGGTGGGGTAAATCTCATGGGAATGGCGAAAGTAGGAATGGAAGTGTGGAGGGCTGGGTGACACCCAAAAGGAGGCGAGTGTAACCGGTGCCGAAACGTCGGTTTTGATCAGTGGCAGTTATTTTGCGCCACTATGCTGCACCATGACCAGACACCTTTTATAGTAAGTAGAGAAATTGTGACTGTAGGCTTTCCCGGCGTAAACTATTGATGAAGGTTTCTCGGGTCTCCAGCCTGCCGAATTTGCCGAGTTGTTTAGATGTAGAGCCCGTTTTTGCACCTCACTGTTAGAGTACGTGCTGCAGTCGGCCCGTTCCCACAGATAGTCTGGTAATGTCCCTGCCAGTTGTAGGTGGCATGTGAGGAGTGTGTGGGCATTCCTATCAAGCTCCTTCAGAGTGAAATGAATGCGCTCCCTTACTAAGGCCATGCCTGCTCGTAATATCCGGTCGGTCTTCTTAGATTTTACTGGATGTCGAATCACCGCAAACCTTGGTAAGATGTTCTCGTCTCGACAGCGTTGTAGGAAAGCCAGTGTGCTGAGAAGTTTCGCTTTCCTGGTGCGTTCTTTCTGTAGCCGTTTGAAGCTGCAGACCATTTCCTCGCCGTAGAGGTGTCGTATATGTGACTGTAGGCTTTCCCGGCATAAACTACTGATGAAGGTTTCTCGGGTCTTCATCAGTAGAGAAATTAGTCCACCTTTGTATAATGACAGTAGGTGTTAATTCTTCTTCTATAAGGCCTATTGGAGGCGTCCGTGCGTGGAAATCGTATGACGCTGAACTGAATAAATTATACTGTATAATTGTGTAGGTCGTGCTCAAGAGCATTCTCGGACTAAATTACGTGTGTGTTGATGCAAATTAGTTTGAGAAAATAGATTCACACTATTCTCAGTACAAGCAGAAAAGAATTGTAGCTGCAACCGAGTTGAACTGAGAAATCGCTGACTATCAAATCTTTCTATCGGGCGTAGAACTGTACTCGACTAAAATGACTTAACATCAGATAGTAATTTAGTTCTGGAAGTAAACGAGTATCTATTAAAAGTGTGAGGAAAGAAGTGTATCTTTCCGTGGCCTTTGCTTGGGTCCCTAATAACAGTCACTAGCTTCGTTATTTCCTTTTTTGTTCCTACAGGTCTAGGAAACTTGAAAAGAAGATTCCTGAAGTCATGTAACCAACCATCTATGTCGCCAAACTCACTTTTTCTCAGTAAGGACCCAGGCGGAGAAAAGCGTTTGATATTTATAGGTTGTAAAATTATGACCAGCTTACCTTCGTAAATTACCTGTTTTAATCAGCAGCTTCCGCGTGAAATTTTTATCATACCGTCAGTTGCTTACACTTTTTTAATTCGAATAGCAAAATATTGTGATCACATTTCCATTTAGAGACTTTTTTTATGTGCACACAGTTAAAACATTTCAAGTTTTCATGAGTACAGAACCCTAATTCAGAATAAATGGATTAATTTTTTAAAAAAGTGTTACTTTTACCAGAAAAATTGTGTATGTAGTATGAAACGCTTTCTCTTCGTTAATATGAATTCTCGAAGCTGCTGTATGAGGCTTCCGTGAAATACCTCAATAACTTAATAAATTTTTGATATAATAGGAGAAGAATATCACTGCATTGCGTACGTAACGCCCTCATACGGAACGATAATTAAGACAGAAGTTCGGCTTGTAGCTATAACGTGTAGATGTCTCGTAATGTATGTACCGTGGAGTCTTACGTTCTGTTAGTGACTTGAGGCAGTCGACCAATGTTGTTTACTTGGAGCCTCTGACGTGTTAGCTGCGAAGCACTGGCTACAAAAGAAGAAAGAACAGAGTATACAACCCCGCTCTAACGCGAGCTGTTTTTTCGTATTCTTAGTGTTAATTAGCGTATAAGCGATGTTTACGGACAGTAAGCGGCAACTGCGAAACAGGTTCTCGGCGAAAGCTACAGCGAGCGTGCGCCATTCCTCATGCTTCCCACTCTTAGCAAGCGCCCATTTACATCCTGAAATAAATTATTCTCTGACGAACATGTGTCTTTGATCGATAATCGCTCCGGGAGCGTTGCGAAGTTCTGGTATCCAGTGATTTCTCTTTTAGTATACTTGCTGTCCACCCCCGCTTTATTTCTATCTGCTGTTACAGATGTATTCCACAGATGCTAAAAAAATATCACGAGATTCCTGTCGGTGTCTTGTGCATCGACATAAATATAATTCATTATATCTGTGGGTAGTTATGAATACAAACACAGATTCACCACCGCAGTCAGGTCGCTAACGCAAGCTAGGATCATGGTTCTTGAGCCAGGAAGGTAGCTGGAAAAACAGTATCTGAACGTTCCGTCGATGCAGAGGAAGGAGCATAAGCGTGAATCGAGGAAGGATGAGGAAGAATTTGCCGGTATTCTTCTCAAAGGAGCCATTCTGGCGTTAGTCTGAAACGATGTAGCTAAACCACGCAAAACACAAATCGGACCGGCCAGACAGGTATTTGAATCGCCATCCTGCCGAATGCGAGTCCAGTGTCCCAACCGCTGTGCAGCTTCAGTAGGTACTTGAGCCTTAGGCGATCTGTTCTATTCTTGTGGTATTTTTGCGACTATGGAATTTTGGTAGGACACTTGTTAAACATCAGGGAGTAACTTCAAGTATTGGAGGAGCAATAAAGTGTAAAAACAGTAGGGGTAGACAGAGACTGGAATACATCCATCGAATAATTGAGTGTAACTGCTACTGTGATTTCAAGAGGTCGACACAACACAAGAATCTTGCAGCGAAACAAAGACTGATGACTCTAAAAGGGAAAATAAAGTCGTAATATGAAGTCACTAATGAGCGGATTATGCAGCTAGTTCCTGGATTAAAGTCTGTATTTCTAGGTGCAACGGAGTGAGAGCAAGTGGCCCCTTTGACAGAGATACGTCCGGCCTCTGGGGTAATTACTCGATGCCTCCCTCCCTCCTCCTCTATGTCAAATGTCAGTTTTAACTCATGAAGCGTCTCCATAACACTCGCGTGTTGCTCGAGCCTGCCGGTAACAACTCTGGCAAAACAAGTCTGAATTGCTTCGACATCTTCCTTTAAATTGGCATTCGTGTATTACTCAGGAATGGGTCGCATTAGTGTTCTATACGCGGTCTTTCTCATAGATGAACTACATTTTCCTGAAATTCTACAACTGACCTTAAGCGCTTGTTCCATTTCCCATCGCTTTGCAACGTTACACCTAGATATTCAGCACTATAGGATTGTTTTTCCTACTCATCTCCATTAACTTGCGTTTTTCTACATTTAGAGCAAGCTGTCATACATCATATGAAATAGGAATCGTGTCTAATTGATCCAGTGTCCTTCTAAAGTCACTTAAGGACGATACTTTCCCTTATACTACAGCGTCATCAGCAAACAGATTGCCACTCATCGCAGCTGTCATATAATTTACGTATAGAGGGTGGTCATAAGCAGTCGGAAAACATTGTAAAGGTATTGCACGGTAGGCTGCAGTGAGAAATAATCGTTAAGAAAAAAAATCGATAAGTCTTACCGTATCCGGTTTAATTAGCTTTGAAGTTAGCCAATCAGGTCGCTGCATGCGCAAATTCAAGCAGCCTGCCAGAGACAGTGTCACCATACTTGCCCTTCGTCTTGATTCCTTAAAGCGAATAATCGTAGCTTTTGCTCACCTACCTTAAATTTATGACTTTCTAAAAAGGCACATTTTAACTGGTAATGACCATTTCAAAATGGCTCTGAGCACTATGCGACTTAACTTCGGAGGTCATCAGTCGCCTAGAACTTAGAACTAATTAAACCTAACTAACCTAAGGACATCACACACATCCATGCCCGAGGCAGGATTCGAACCTGCGACCGTAGCGGTCTCTCGGCTCCAGACTGTAGCGTCTAGAACCGCACGACCAGGTAATGACCATTTCAACAAGTGGTAACTCCCAGACAAAAAAAAAAAAAAAAAGAAAAGTGATTCAAATGGCTCTGAGCGCTATGGGACTTAACAACTGAGGTCATCAGTCCCCTAGAACTTAGAAATACTTAAACCTAACTAACGTAAGAACATAGCACACGTCCATTCCCGAGGTAGGATTCGAACCTGCGACGGCCGGCCGCGGTGGTCTAGCGGTTCTAGGCGCTCAGTCCGGAACCGCGCGACTGCTACGGTCGCAGGTTCGAATCCTGCCTCGGGCATGGATGTGTGTGATGTCCTTAGGTTAGTTAGGTTTAAGTAGTTCTAAGTTCTAGGGGACTGATGACCACAGATGTTTAGTCCCATAGTGCTCAGAGCCATTTGAACCATTTTCGAACCTGCGACTGTGACTGAAGCGTCTAGAACCGCTCGACCACACCGGCCGACACTCCCAGACCCACAGGTGTCTAGGCATTACCGCATTTTAGCACGTGCTAGAGCATGACTTTGGCCAGCAACCTTGCTGCAGTGGTAACACCGGTTCCCGTCAGTTCACCGAAGTTAAGAGCTGTCGTGCTTGACTACCTCTTGCATGGGTTGCCGAATGCTGTTGGCAAGAGGGGTGCACTCAGCCCTTGTGAGGCCGATTGAGGAGCTACTTGAGTGAGAAGTAGCGGCACCGGTCACGAAAACAGACAACGGCCAGGACATCTAGATAATCTACATGGGTACTCTGCAACCACATTTAAGTGCCTGGCAGAGGGTTCATCGAATCACCTTCACAATTCTCTATTATTCCAATCTTTTATATCGCGCGGAAAAACCGAACATATATATTATCCGTGCGAGCTCTGATTTCCCCTATTTTATTATGGTGACCGTTTCTCGCTATGTAGGTCGGCGTCAACAAAATATTTTTGCATTCGGAGGAGAAAGTTGGTGATTGGAATTTCGTGAAAAGATTCTGCCGCAACGAAAATCTCCTTTGTTTTAATGATGCCCGCCACAAATCTACCATATTTCGCGAGAATATAAAACGTGCTGCCCTTCTTCGAACGTTTTCGATGTACTCCATCAATCCTGTCTGGTAAGGATCTCACAGGGCGCGGCAGGATCCTGAAAGAGGATGGACAAGCGTAATGTAGGCAGTCTCATTAGTAGATCTGGTTCATTTTCTACGTGCCCTGGCAGTAAACACAGTCTTTGGTTAGCCTCCCCCATAACATTATCTGACAGTTCCTTCCAATTTAAGTTGTTTGTAATTGTAATTCCTAGGTATTTACTTGAATTTATGGCCTTTAGATTTGACTAATTTATCATGTAACTGAAGTTTAACGGATTCCTTTTAGCAATCATGTGGATGGTCTCACACTTTTCGTTATTTAGGGCCAATTGACAATTTTCGCACAATACAGATATCTTTTCTAAGTCGTTTTGCAATTTGTTTTGATCTTCTGATGATTTTACTTGCCGATAAACGACAGCGCCTGCAAACAGTCAAAGACGGCTGCTCAGATTGTCTCCGAAATCATTTATATAATGAGGAACAGCAAAGGGCCAATAAAACTACCATGGGGAACGCCAGAAATCACTTTTGTTTTACCCGATGACTTTACGTCAACTACTGACAGGAAACCACAAATCCAGTCACATAGCTGAGACGATATTCCACAAGCACACAATTTCACTACAAGCCGCTTGTGTGGTACAGTGTCAAAAGCCTTTCAGAAATCCAGAAATACGGAATCGATTTGAAATCCTTTGCCAATAGAACTCAGCACTTCGTGCGAGTAAAGAGCTAGTTGTGTTTCACAAGAACGATGTTTTATAAATCTGTGTTGACTTTGTGTCCAGTAGACCGTTTTCTTCCAGGCAATTCATATTGTTCGAAGAAAATACATTTTCCAAAATCCTGCAGCATATCAACGTTAATGACATGGGCCTGTAATTAAGTGGACTACTCCTACCACCTTTCTTGAACGTTGGTGTGACCTGTGCAACTTTCCAGTCTTTGGGTACGAATCTTTCGTGGAGGGAACGGTTGTATATGATTGTTAAGTATGGAGCTCTGAAAGGAACCTAACTGGTATACAATCTGAACCGGAAGACTTGCTTTTGTTAAGTGATTTGATTCACTACTCCGAGGATATCTAATTCTACGTTCCTCATGTTAGTGGCTGCTCTTGATTCGAATTCTGGGATATTTACTTCGTCTTTTTTGATCAAGGAATTTCGGAAGGCTGTGTTTCGTAACTCTGCTTTGACTGCACTGTCTTCGATAGTATCTCCATTGCTATCACACAGTGAAGGCATTGATTGTGTCTTGCCGCTAGTGTACTTCACATACAACCAGATTCTCTTTGGAGAGCGATGTGCTGACCACACGTATCTGCATCCGGTGACGCCAAAGAGCTGAGGACGACAAGGCGGCCGATCGGTACCACTGGAGTCGTGTTCGGACGGTGTTTGTTCATTTTTTAGTGCTTGAATTTGCGTGCGCTACGGCCTGATTGGCTAAAGTCAATGACAATTAAATTGTAAAGTGGCCAACGCATACAATTTTTTTCTTAACCAGTTTTTCTCACCACAATCTACCCAGCAGCACCCTTACAAGCGTCCAAGACTGTTCCTGACCTGTGCAGAGAACAAGAGCAATCCAGTCACCCCCTCACTGCGGCATTCTTGGCGACGCTGATCTGTCTGATAGACACACTCTGTCCAAGACTACGTAATGGTTTTCATCAGTTAAAAAGTCACATATCCGGGAACCGTTCGGTATGCGTTAAATCATATCTCGCAGTTACACAGTCCATTGATGGTGACCGGGTCAAATATCTCACGAAATAAGCGTCAAACGAAAAAACTACAAAGAACGAAACTTGTCTAGCTTGAAGGGGGGAACCAGATGACGCTATGGTTCGCCAGCTAGATGGCGCTGCCATAGGTCAAACGGATACCAACAGCGTTTTTTTAAAGTAGGAACCCCCATTTTTATTACATATTCGTGTAGTACGTATAGAAACATGAATGTTTTAGTTGGACCACTTTTGTCGCTTTGTGATAGATGGCGCTGTAATAGTCAAAAACATATGGCTCACAATTTTAGACGAACAGTTGGTAACAGGTAGGTTTTTTAAATTAAAATACAGAACGTAGATACGTTTGAACATTTTGTTTCGGTTGTTCCAATGTGATACATGTACCTATGTGAACTTATCATTGCTGAGAATGCATGCTGTTACAGCGTGATTACCTGCAAACACCACATTAATGAAATTAATACTCAAATTGATGTCCGTCAACCTCAATACGTTTGGCAGTACGTGTAACGACATTCCTCTCAACAGCGAGTAGTTCGCCTTCCGTTATGTTCGCACATGCATTGACAATGCGCTGACGCATGTTGTCAGGCGTTTTCGGTGGATCACGATAGCAAATATCTTTCAACTTTCCCCACAGACAGAAATCCGGGGACGTCAGATCCGGTGAACGTGCGGGCCATGGTATGGTGCTTCGACGACCAATCCACCTGTCATGAAATATACTGTTCAATACCGCTTCAATAGCACGCGAGCTATGTGCCGGACATCCATCATGTTGCAAGTACATCGCCATTCTGTCATGCAGTGAAACATCTTGCAGTATCATCGGTAGAACATTACGTAGGAAATCAGCATACATTGCACCATTTAGATTGCCATCGATAAAATGGGGGCCAATTATCCTTCCTCCCATAATTCCGCATCACACATTAACCCGCCAAGTTCGCTGATGTTCCACTTGTCGCAACCATCGTGGATTTTCCGTTGCCCAATAGTGCATATTATGCCTGTCCACGTTACCGCTGTTGGTGAATGACGCTTCGTCGCTAAATAGAACGCGTGCAAAAAATCTGTCTTCGTCCCGTAATTTCTCTTGTGCCCAGTGGCAGAACTGTACACGACGTTCAAAGTCGTCGCCATGCAATTCCTGGTGCATAGGAAAATGGTAAGGGTGCAATCGATGTTGATGTAGCATTCTCAATACCGACGTTTTTCAGATTACCGACTGTCGCGCAATTTGTCTGCTACTGATGTGCGGATGAGCCGCGTCAGCAGCTAAAACACCTACTTGGGCATCATCATTTGTTGCAGGTCGTGGCTGACGTTTCACATGTGGCTCAACACTTCCTGTTTCCTTAAATAACGTAACTCTCCGGCGAACGGTCCGGACAATTGGATGATGTCGTCCAGGATACCGAGCAGCATACATAGCACACGCCCGTTGGGCATTTTGATCACAATAGCCATACATCAACACGATATCGACCTTTTCCGCAATTGGCAAACGGTCCATTTTAACACGGGTAATGTATCACAAAGCAAATACCGTCCGCACTGGCGAAATGTTACGTGATACCACGTACTTATACGTTTGTGACTATTATAGCGCCATCTATCACAAAATGAAAAAAGTGGTCCAACTAAAACATTCATATTTCTTTACGTATACACGAATATGTAATAAAAAAGGGGGTTCCTATTTTTTTTAAAAAAAGCAGTTGATATCCGTTTGATCTATGGAAGTGCCATCTAGCGGGCCAACCATAGCGCTATCTCGTTTTGGTCTTCAAGGTAGACGTGTTTCGTTCTTTGTAGTTTTTTCGCTTGATGCTTATTTCGTGAGATATTTGGTCCGGTCACTATCAATGGACCACCCTGTATAGCTTTAACGGAACTACCAGTGCTACTCGCATACGTAACTAATTGTTCTGTTAAGTCTGGTTATACTGTAAATACGAGATATGACCTGTAATTGGACGACATTGCCCGAAACTGCTCAATTTGAAATGAAAGCAGTGACTGACAGACAAAATAAGCCTATTTTGTATAAATACGGTTTGCGGATACCGCCACTAATAAGTGTGTCCCGATCTGTTAAAAAGATTATGAAAATGTTTTAATGGGTCAAAACTAATTTGAGGCGAAGAAGTTCCACGCCACAGCATTTAGCGTGAATATGACATGTGGTCTATGGGACTGACTGATTGGTCTACAAATAACTTGTTGTGATGGCGGCGGTGCGTCACGGTTTGCCTGCTGGTGCGGTGCGGGCGTCGTAGGTAACTGTTTGGCGTCATTAGGCTGCCCGTCATGAAACGGGGCCAAGGTCCGCCCGCCGGCCGCCCGCAGTGAGCCGACGTAATGACAGCGTGCGCGCCGCGGGGCAGCCGTGCCCCTGCGTCTACAGCCACGGACCCGTCCCGCAGCAGCGGCTCGGCTCAGCGCGCCTTGGCGTGACTTACAGTCGGGGCTCCACCATACCTGTAGACAGGAATGCGGTGCTCTACTCCGTGTCTCCGGGTGGTGAATGTTAATTTGAGCCGAGACGTTCGCGTAGATTACGCGTACTTCGAATGGTTCGCAGCATAAAACAAACTTCGTCAGCATCAGTGACACATAGTTTCTGTATTGGCCACCTATTGTCTCTGTGCCGAACATCTGTGCTCTGTCATCTTCGTTGCTATCAGACCTCGCTCTCTTTCCCAGCGTTTAGCATGTCTTTTGCGGTCCGCTATTTACCACGATTTTTCAGATTTGTTTTGGGTTTTGTCGGGGCGGGTTTCTCCCTCACTAAAATTTAAACAATCAGTTCACCTATCTGGATAGGATCCAGGTCGTCTGCCCCTTCTCTCTGCAGTGGTAGATACTTGTGTAGCCGATAAAAGCAGCTATGACGTAAAGTCTGCTAAATATCTGCCACACAAAGGCAGCTCCAGTCCATGGCCAGCATCTGAAAGTTGGTTAAAGTGCCGGGCGTTCGGGATTCTTGCATGACTCTTTCGAAAGACGTCAAAAATATGCTGCAGGCAGGTTTATTGTCTTTAAAACACAGAAAGTGGCTTTGAAGTCGTTATTTAATATCCCAACACTAATTATGCAATATTACCGACTGTCTGTAAGAAGTTCACACCCAAAAGCAGCCAGGAAATATTTAGGCCGACCTGATATTTTAAACGTTCTAAACAGTCGCTGACCTACGACTACTTGCGAGTTAACGCAGTCAGTCGTTCAGCAGTCTTCTGGACAGAAAAGCTCGGCATAATGTCTCGTAATTTGCACGAAACACGCCAGCGGAGTTTACATACGACTTGAAATGGTTCAAATGGCTCTGAGCACTATGGGACTCAACATCTTAGGTCATAAGTCCCCTAGAACTTAGAACTACTTAAACTTAACTAACCTAAGGACATGACACACACCCATGCCCGAGGCAGGATTCGAACCTGCGACCGTAGCAGTCCCGCGGTTCCGGACTGCAGCGCCAGAACCGCTAGACCACCGCGGCCAGCCACTTGAAATGGTCACACGCGAAATCTCCTAAAATAAATCACTCACAAAGCTCAGACTTTCACAAAATACTCAACACTGTAGTCACTTTTCGTCAACTATACGAGAAACGATCAGACGAGCGAATTTCTTCATTTGATACAAATCTGATCAATGCGATTTAACAAAGGTGTTTACTAGAAGACGGCTCCCGAACGACTATCTCGACTCGTAGATCTGAGGCACAAAGCCCTACTCAAACGCGCGGGAAATGCTGAATTCCTATTGGCTAGTACGTTAAGCAGTCAATCAGATCATCTCAAGCACTTCTATACTCGCGGTATTTGTAATGTCAGCCAATCAGATTACCGTAAGAAATTTGGACTAGAAATTTTTTAATTGTGAAACTAAATAAAATTTAATCAAACTAAAATACATACCTTTCCACAAAACAAATCACTAATAAATTGCCGGCTGGAGTGGCCGAGCGGTTCTAGGCGCTACAGTCTAGAACCTCGCGACAGCTACGGTCGCAGGTTCGAATCCTGCCTCGGGCATGACGTGTGTGGTGTCCTTAGGTTTAAGTAGTTCTAAGTTCTAGGGGACTGATGACCTCAGAAGTTAAGTTCCATAGCGCACAGAGCCATTTGAACCATTTTTGAACTAATAAATTTAATACCCAACGCTCCTTCTGGCTGCCTTTTACAAAATCAATCTCACTTGGATTTACATCACAAGTTCCCCTATTACACAATAACTTTCTCACGCTTACATTTACATAGTTTTAATAAAATATCACATTCTCACTCTACCTTTGTGCTCTGTTCATTCCCTCAGTCTCCCCAAAACAATCACGCAACCATGACACAATGAAATAATAAGTTTCCAATGTATTGTTAATTACGTCAGGAATCCTATGGTAATGAAACTAAAGAAAACGAGATTTTATGAACCTATCGTCGTGGTTGTAGTTTCAATTGGTACCATTGATGAATACGTTACAGTACCTAACTGGATTTCACAATGCCAGCACGTCCGCAGCTCCTGGTCGTGCGGTAGCGTTCTCGCTTCCCACGCCCGGGTTCCCGGGTTCGATTCCCGGCGGGGTCAGGGATTTTCTCTGCCTCGTGATGACTGGGTGTTGTGTGATGTCCTTAGGTTAGTTAGGTTTAAGTAGTTCTAAGTTCTAGGGGACTGATGACCGTAGATGTTAAGTCCCATAGTGCTCAGAGCCATTTGAACCAATGCCAGCACGGCTATGTTGTGTGTGGTGTCACCGCCAGACACCACACTTGCGGTCCGTTAGTATACGTCGGACCCGCGTGTCGCCATTATCAGTGATTGCAGACCGAGCGCCGCCACACGGCAGGTCTAGAGAGACTTCCTAGCACTCGCCCCAGTTGTACAGCCGACTTTGCTAGCGATGGTTCACTGACAAAATACGCTCTCATTTACCGAGACGATAGTTAGCATAGCCTTCAGCTACGTCATTTGCTACGACCTAGCAAGGCGCCATTACCAGTTACTATTGATGCTGTAGAACATGTACCGTCAAGAGCGATGTTCACCATTTACGGATTAAAGTTGAGTATTCCAGCAGCTACGTACGTTTTTTGCTAGTCTAATTTCCTTGACCTGTTCCAGACCTCATGCCAGCCTGCGTGAGCTAAAACGCGTGCGTTTCGGCGTCCTCTCATAGTGGGTTGGCTCTCTTGTCGATCCACAACATTGTGTTCTAGGTAAAAATTTGTATCTCCGAAAAAGTGAAGTTATTGATTTGAAAGGTTAGCAGTGCGGTTCTATTATCCGCGTAATTTGGTACACCAAGCATGAAAAAGATCTATTAATATTTAATAGTACGGTACTTCTTCAGATTCATAGAGAGTGTGTGTAACGTACTGCACGCAGCGTTAAGCAAGTACAACGGCTCGCTCGGCTCAACAGCATGAGAACCGACATCTCTTCTCCTCCCGGCTCCACGGCGAGCTATGTTTTCAATGCAAGGTGAGAACTCGTAACAATTTGCTACGATACAGACTGCATAGATTTTCTTTTCAATGTCAATAAGCTTTACCAACAGCCGTACACTTAAACATATTTTATTTTATTCTGAAAGCAAACAGTTTCGGCAATTCATTTTGCCACCTTCAGGCCCCTTTCGTATGAAGCAGCCGCACAACGATTGGAATTCACGATATCCAGTTTTATGGCGCTATACTATAATTTCGTTGGTTTGAAAAAAGCGTAGGGGCCTGAAGATAGCAAAATGAATTGCTGAAACTGGCTGCTTTCAGAATAAAATAAAATATCTTAAAGTGTACGGCTGTTGGTAAAGTTTATGGACATTGAAAAGTACGTACCAGCCGATGTCCCCTGGCTGTAATGGACCAACAGAGTGGATAGATTCCCTGTCGCTTCATGCATCAGTTTCCGTGATCACACGGTACATGTTATCTCTTCGCGAAGAACTCCAGGCGTGGTATCCGCCGTGGTTGCTACACGCTCTGAAACAACCTACTGCATCTCAGGGAACCCAACGTACTCCTCATCGTGGTTTGCGACTACAGCAGTCTCCAGCCGCAGTTATCGGCTGCATCTGGTCACACACAATTTGTTTACGGAAATGGACGCGCCTAAAAGAGCTGCGTTAACTGTGTTAGAGATCGTAACAGAATAGCGAAGAATATTGCGAAGAAGACTCTGGACTCGTCGATGGTTTCAACAGCGAATTGTTAGTAGAGGAAAGGTACAAGTGCTGAAGCTTCAAGGAAGATTAAAACTGTGTCCCAGGCGCCGCGCGGGATTAGCCGAGGGGTCTAAGGCGCTGCAGTCATGGACTGTGCGGCTGGTCCCGGCGGAGGTTCGAGTCCTCCCTCGGGCATGGGTGTGTGTGTTTGTCCTTAGGATAATTTAGGTTAAATAGTATGTAAGCTTAGGGACTGATGACCTTAGCAGTTAAGTCCCATAAGATTTCACACACATTTGAACATTTTTTTGTGTGCCAGGCCGAGACTCGAATTCGGGACCTTTGCCCTTTGCTAGCTAGAATTTTATTCACGTTTTTTTATTTTTTTAAAATTTTTAGTTTTTGTTTCAGAACACACAACTTTATTCAAGGGAAAATAATACGTCGCATTTGTCTCAAAGATTTTTTCATCTCGTCATTCCCTTGTCTAAACAAGCAAACTTACAGTCAAAGCAGTTATGCAGCCAATATCGCAGCACATATGCGTAAAATAATATTGTTTTATCACAAATACCACATTATGATTTGCACCAACACTCAGGGGAGTGCAGTGGAAATATGTCTCTGGACCTTACGAGCTGCTCCCGCGTCCGGCCATCCTGATTTAGGTTTTCCGTGATTTCCCTAAATCGCTCCAGGTGAATGCCGTGATGGTTCCTTTGAAAGGGCACGGCCGACTTCCTTCCCCGTCCTTCCCTAATCCGATGAGACCGATGACCTCGCTGTTTGGTCTCTTCCCCCAAACAACACACACAACCTTACGAGCTTCACGAGCACGTCGTCTTGAGAATCTAGTGAGAGAAAGTTTTATTTTTACCGTTCACACTGTCAAATTTCACAATGACTGAAAATGATCATTCCGTTTATGTTTATTTGCGAATAAACACGGACTGTTTAGCTTATCTTTACACCCTATGTACCATGGAAAAGAGAAGATCCATAGACGTGTAACTGCAATAATTAATTGTATTCTGCAGTCTGTGTGCAGTGATTTCATGAAGGTCTAGTTACTTGGATTATTAAATGTATCTGAAATACACAATAGACTGCCATACGATTCAAAGGGTTCAAATGGCTCTGAGCACTATAGGACTTAACTTCTGAGGTCATCAGTCCCCTAGAACTTAGAACTACTTAAACCTAACTAACCTAAGGACAGCACACACATCCATGCCCGAGGCAGGATTCGAACCTGCGACCGTAACGGTAGCGCGGTTCCAGACTGTAAACTACCGTACGAATTCATTACTAAAACACGAAGTATGAGAAGTAATTTTCATGAAATTTTGCTCTCTTTGAACTCGATTACACTACGCTGCTTTGCACAAAATATACTGAGCTACCCAAACACTGCTCACTACTCTTCCACACGATTTCTTTTCCGCCAGTACCTGATTCCCTACCTTCCAAACTTCGTAGTAGTTCTCCTGCGAGGTACTAGTGGAAGTGAAACTGTTAGGACAGGTCGCAGTTGTGCTTGGGTAGCTCAGTCGGTAGAGCACTTCCCCGCGAAAGGCAAAGGTCCCGAGTTTGAATCTCGATACAGTAGCACATAGTTTTATTCTGCTAGGAAGTTTCATATCAACGGGCACTTCACTGCAGAGTGAAAATTCATTCTGACTACATATCCTGTACAGCTGAGACTAGTAGAAGTTATTCGTTAACTTAATTGAATCTCCATCTCATTTTCGGTTTTAAATAGAATATAGTAAAATTATATAGTCCAATGTCAGTTTCCCTTGCATAATATCCATATTCTCGATGTTGTATTGACTAATATTACTCTGAAGTAATGTACTTGATCACATACGTTTCAAGATCGAGGTTCGTTTCGCAATTTTATTCGAATGGAGAGAGTTTTTTTTAATGGTTCTCACCACAATTGAAGGCACAAACACGACGCAGTCCAAGAGAGAGGTATATACAGGATGATTTAGCTGTCCCTAATGCTGCGTTTTATCCACACTTCAGTGCCTCCAAATACCATGTGCAAGATTTTCATATTCTCTCCCTTGCCACGTGCAAATTATTAGTCCTACAGAAAAAATGAATGGGGCATTTTCGTAGAAAATTTGATGTTAAATTTTGTACTGCGATACGTTTTCACAAGAGGCCCCAGTTTTCAAGTCATTCGAGAAAATCGCATTTGAAGGTCTGTTTGTACGTTGTGCTTGAATAATTCGAAAACCATGGCCTCTGGCGAAACCGCATCTCATTACAAAATTTAAATTCATTAAATTTCCTACTAATAGATCATGTTCATAATTTGGAGATAATATGTTGAAACAAGATGGTTTTTACATCATTTGTAGCACGATTCAAACTATGAAAATTGAAGGCAATATATATAACATGATACAGAATTATCTGGTGACAAAAAAAATATCTCAGTATTTTTGGCTAATTTTACATACATACCCCCTTAAGCGCCACCATTTTAGCTGCCGTTGTCTTCGGTCCGTCAACAAATTCCTTGCCGAGGAAGCTGCAAAGCTTATTGTATCTCGCCTCAATACCCATGTCATATGGCCCAGAGGCATATGAACTGTACGACGACCGAGCGTTCTTGTCCTTGCACTTGTCATTAGCAGCCATGTTGGAAGTTGCAGGCTGCAGATGCAGCAGGTTCTGCTGATTGCGGACCGCCGAATCCACTCAGCACAGCTCGCTCACTGCTTACTTGGTGGATGAGCTGGCGGTCTCGCCATGTCTCGTGCCGCCACACTCGCTACTGGGAACGCCTGTAAGCTTCAAAGCTTCTTTGTATAGAAACAAACACCTGGAGGCAACTTCACAGGCAGGAAAATAACAGCCAACCACTTCCAGGAGAGAGGAATTCGTAGCGGGCCGCATCAAACCAGTCAGAAAACTGATGAAAAAAAAAAAAAAAAAAAAAAAAAAATTAATTAATTAGAATCGAAAATGTAATGTAATTAAAAATTTTCAACTGAGACGGAACACTAAACGAGAATTATCTGAAACATAAATTTGTCTTCTTCAGAAGAAAAATTGACTCGTTGTAGAATGACATACAGACAAAAACGGATGATGGCGCCCAAATTCTCTTGTGTTGTACACTGCACTTGTCAACGACTCATATAAAAAAATTAAAATACATAATTGAAGGTAAGGCTTTGACGCAAAACCTTTAAAATAAAACACATGTGTCACTGGATTCAGTTGACATTTAGTATGACTTTGTCGTAAACTAAAGGTCAACTGGATCCATTTGCACATAAAAAAGTCACTACAGATCTTGTAACAAAAAAAGTATAAGTAAATAATTTTCTTTATGTTATAGAGTACTGATGATGCCGAAGCTGAATAGGCGAAACATGTTTCATTAGAAGAAAAATAAACATTCAGTTGCAAAGGACTGAATATTCCTTACCTAAATGATATGCATACTAGGTGACGATATCTTGGCCATAACTTAGCTGGCATACTCTGCAAAAACATTGTGAGGGCCTGATGACGAACGAAATAATGCGATTCTCAGAAACGACATCGGGTTTGAAGATACTATAAATCGGATTTATTTATTTGAAGGACGCAAAGAGCACACCATTGTCTGCAGGAGATGCTGGAAATTTGTAGTAAGGTCTTACGGGACCAAACTGCTGAGATCATCGGTTCCTAAGCTTACGCACTACTTAAGCTAAATTAAACTAACTTATACTAAGGACAACACACACACCCATGCCCAATGGAGGACACGAACCTCCGACGGGGGGAAGGGGATGTTGAGGATTAAACGTGAAACACAATATCGGGTATATGACCCCCCCCCCCACCCCCTACTAGCCCTAACGCGATCTCCCTGTCCATGAAATTAACGATAACCCGTTCACACATTTCCCCATCAACTTCCACGAAGAGTCATCGAATTTGTTATTTAAGTTCCAACAGGTTACGGGATTTGTTCTCGTAAATCCATGACTTAGTATACCACCATAGGAGAAAGCCACAAAGTGTCAGGTCACAAGATCGAGGAGGATGTTGGGTCTCCCCGTAACAAGATTAGTCTGTCCTGGAACTTTTCACCAAACAGAACGATTGTGTCTCTCGAAGTGTGGCAAGCTGCGCCATTTTGTTGTAATCATAAATTCTCGACATTCATTTGATCGGAACGATGCCAAAGGAAAGCATTGAGCATCTCTCGATTATGAAAATGGCATTGTTAACCGGGATGTTGCAGTCGGGTTCGGCCACCAACTTGATTATGAACTCCATTTACCTCGACGGCCCTTCCTTATTCGTCTTCAAAAAGTAAGGAGCCCAAACCGTAACTCGCTGATAATATACGTCTTTTTCGTGAATTGCTCTTGTATTCTCTGATCACCATATTCGTCAATTCTGCTTGTTCATAAAGCCGTTTAAATGTAACTGAGCTACATCTGATAAAATGATCCGCTTTGTGGAGCCATGAAACTCTCATTCCTTTTCCAGGATCCATTGCACAAATTGCCGTCGTTTTCCATGATCCACTGTTTTTTAAATTCGTGTGTTAACTGAACTCTGTACAGGAAGAAGACGAAATCTTTTGTTAAGATTCTGTTCATTGTTGCTGGACACATGCGCATTTCTTAAGCATGACGGCGACATGATTTTTCCGGACTCACGGTAACAGAATCACGCAGAGCAACTACGTTTCCCTCACTTCGGCCACTTCGGGGCGTTAGGGCTATGGATGTCTACTGCTGAACCTTTTTTTTATTTATTGATCAGCCTAAGAACAGATAATTAATTTTGTGTATTGTTGTGTCCAAGAATAGTACGGAGTTCCCGTCAGTTTCCGCGAAACTTCCACCATTCTTGTAGTGAGTTTTCACAATCAACACTTGCTGTTCCGTACTGTTCCATGCTGATAATCCAGAAACACTGTCCTGGAAAATAACAAAACAGTGTCAAAATATAATCTCAATGATAATTGACAATAAAGAATCCGAAAACAAAATGTTGCCAACAATAACAAATAAAAAAACGGGGTTTTTGAAATCCGCCAATAAATAGGGAAGGAAACATGAATTATCTTGCGGAATAAATGTTTGTCGCACCCTGACTTTTTTTCACAAAAAAAGACTTATCTTGTTTGTTTGAAATCTTTTTCCTCGAAATCTAACGCGTACACTGCTTGTCCACTGTCATTGGAGGTACGTGGTGAATTGCTGGTCGGGCGCTTGCTGGGAGACCGTAAAGTTTACGGCGCTTCCGTCATTGTCTGTAATGACAGAGCCAGGGTAGCCGTAAAATCTAACGGTTGCTCTTCCAGCACCTTTTCTCCTCTCCCTCTCTCGTTTTCCGTCCTACTCTGCTTGAGACTTTTTTTTACCGCCTGCAAGAAAGCAATGTTCATAAGGAAATAACTGCCGATTGAATGTCGGTACAAGGGGACGAGCTATACCTACAGAGCATTTAGGACGAAACACGTTAAGTAACGTGGAACTAAAACCATCTTGCTGGCACCGTTATGTGGATGATACGTTTGTTGCGTGGCCATGCAACAGGGAAGAGCTACATAAATGTAACGATTTGCTGAATAACACTAATCCGAAAATCAGCTTCGCCATGAAGAGTGAGGTTGGTCTTCCGTTCTATGTTGATCTTATAACAGTGTAAGGTTCAAATGGTTCTGAGCACTATGGGACTTAACATCTGAGGTCATCAGTCCCCTAGAACTTAGAACTACTTAAACCTAACTAACCTAAGGACATCACACACACCCATGCCCGAGGCAGGATTTGAATCCTGCGACCGTAGCAGTCGCGCGGTTCCAGACTGAAGCGCCTAGAACGCTCGGCCACAGCGGTCGGTACAGTGTACGGGAAGGAATTTACAGGAAGCCTACTAAAACAAATAGGTATTTAGACGACGCTTCACACCATCACCCTGTCCAGAAGCAAGCTGCTCTGAACACTCCGTTTCGCGTGCATTTCACATCAGGGACAGTAAGAGCTTGCAATTGGATCTGAATTTCTTCAGGGAGACATTGATGTGCAATTGCTGTGATGAGCTTTCCATAAGTAGCAGCCGGCGGCTGTGGCCTAACGGTTCTAGGCGCTTCAGTCTGGAACCGCGCGACCGCTACCGTCGCAGGTTCGAATCCTGCCTCGGGCATGGGTGTGTGTGATGTCCTTAGGTTATTTAGGTTTAACTCAGAAGTTAAGTCCCATAGTGCTCAGAGCCATTTGTACCATTTGCTTTTGTTTTTAATTTCGGATGTTGATTCTGACTGTTGAATTTCCAACGCAGGTAGCAAATTTGTCGAAACACTAGTAAATGATATGTGACTAGTGTAAACCGTTGAAGTCAATAACGCATGTCAACTATCGTATTTTTCAGTCCCATTTGTATCTGCTGAAATCTTTTAGTTCTGATCCTCTCTTTTCTATCGGTTTCCCGTATCAGTTTTGCAGAAAATGCTTTCCTACCTAATGTTAGTTCAGTTAGACACAGAACGTTCCTGTATGACCTTATTCCCGTATATCATCACAGACGCTATACACGTACAACCACTCAACATTTCTTAGCGTAGTGCAACCATACATTAATTTTTAACTTGCTGCTGTCCAGATCCTAAATCGCCCCAGAACTCGCAATATATTCGCAATAAAGCCGAAATCCACTTAATTCCTTTATTAAGTACTATGGATTGACATGAATCACTTTTGTAAATATAGTCATCTGCAGTATTTCATTATGCATGGAACAATACTCTGTTTCTTTTATAGAAAAGTGAAAACCAACAATATGGCTTACGTGAATAAAAGAAGAAAAAATAACTTCACTTTGCTATGTGCGAAGAGTGCTGGGAAAATACGAAACCAAGTAATTCTCCTGAATAAAACATCACAGAGCAACACTTCCATTATAACAAAAATATCGTATTAATGTTTCACGCTGAGCTTTTAAATTCTGTGGGAGTCGCATCTGGCTTATGTATAACTTATGACCACTGTCAGAGTCACGTGACGAGTAACAGTGCAGGAAATTATTCTGATGACGCAGAGAATAAACGAAAGTTGCACACTTTCTGTGTGCTCGATGTGTTGTCTGTTTTGGAGATAGATGGAGGTCCTTGTAAAGCGTGGTTGTGCACTTTAGTCAAATGGAGACGTGGCTGGAGTCCATGGCTGTTATACGAAATAAACTGTTGATTGTGTACAGCAGTCAGCCGCAAACTGGTTTTAGGTTACTTTATTTAGAAAATACTGTTACCGATTTCGAATTCACACAAATCATCATCAGATGGCTTTCACACTTTCGCCAAAATAAATGATATATTGGTTTACTGGTGAGTTGTCCTACGATAAACAGTAATTCACAATTACGAACGTGTAACCAAAATGTTTGTGCTACAGATTTGTGTTTGAATGCAACTTACGTGAAATGTCCATCTGGCGCATTTGTTTTTGCAGTTTTGTTCCAACGAAATATATTCGCAAATATGTTCGTATTTTCTCCATCACATAGGTTGTTGTGCACTTTAATTTGGTCACAAAACAAATTTCCAGTGTGCACCGCGTGTTTTGATTCACAACACTTGAAAACATACATATAGTTTATAAATTACATGAGTGTCAAAGATGCTGCGACACAATGATAATAAGATATGGCCTTTTTTGGAAACCGTCTGATGATGAACTGAGTGAATTCGAAACGGTAACTGTACTTTTTGAACTAAGTAACCTAAAATCAGTTTGTGGCATGGTTGCCTGCAGGCCATACACTGGGTTACAATGACTTTCAAAATTTACCTGAAAATCAAATCTTGAAGAAGAGAAGAATATGACTGTTTTAGGAGAAGAAAAAATAGAAGTAGGTAAAGGTAAGGGAATCAAGAAAGTAGAAGAAAAAGTTTGAACGGCTGAGGTGCAACGAGAAAATAAGAGTAGTGCAGAGGAAGGGAAACTCCAAGCAGAGCATGCGTGATGAAGCAAGGTGAAGGAAAACGTAGCGGAAGGACAAGATACAACAAAGAATATTACAGCCAAGCAAGAACAAACAAAACTGAAGACAAACGGAAAGAAACGCAGCTTGAATATATCAAACAGATGTCAGGCACGAAATGACAGTTTGAAGCAGAAGAACCACGTCATGTAACTCGAACAGTAGAGAGACAGACATGAGGCTGAAGGTGTAAAAGTAACACAGTAAATGAAAGAGATGATAGAGGGAGTGCAGTTCAGACATGTGAGCATAACATTTCCCAAGAAGTAGCTAACGCCAGTATTAATTTCTCAAGGCCCGACAAAATTGAATCCTAATATTCTGACGGAAATAGTAAAAAACGCCAGCAATCAAGTGAAGCAGCGTTCAGCATACGAAGAAAAGAAATTATCACTTTTAAAAGATGTAAGACCGAGACGAAATTAAAAGAACCTGCTAGAAGTAGGTTGAAAAATTTTCATCGCTAGTCCTTAGAGCCGCAGGGGAGTAGAGGTGGTAGCGTATTGTTCCTCATCATAAACTTTGCACCAGCTCTCCGCTGCGTCGCGTGGTACGAGAGCAAGTGACACTGTTCACAGCAATCCGTGTGTTGGGAACGTTAAGCCCGGAGGCCCCCTTGGTGCTATTCGAGAGGAGAAGGCTATGTGCCGACACCGGCTTTCTCTCTGTCCCTTCCCTCACCACAACAATACAGCATACAATCACCCATCGCAGTCATCCACACGACACAGATACACACTTATTTCGCAATGGGCTCGAGGAAGGCCACCACCTGCATTGAAACCTTCACCATGACAGCAGTACGGGAGTCCCGCATCTGCATATACCGGTCACTTCCTGAGTATGGGTTTGACGTGACAGAGAAATGTTTCATACACTGAAAACATGTTTAGGTCAAAGAAAACTTTTTTTGGAGGCATGGCAAAACGGCTAGGACACCTGGGTCAGTAACTGACGGAAGTGGGTAATAAATGAAGCGAATAAAAAAGTTGATGACACTGGTTAAGTTAATCAAGCGTCATATCAGTTGTAGAGCGTTGTTATTTTTCCGTAAGTTACTTTTTCCGCGATTCGTGCAGATGTATTGCTTTCTCTTTTTCATTTCAGCTGAATACTGTAAGTCAATAAGCCACGATCGTTACAAGTTCCCGTACTTAATGTGCCATCAACTGCCTTGCTGCGCTGGATACAGGCGGTCGCAGGAGTTTAAGCGTTTTCGGTCTCGGACTGGTCACCCTCGGAAGAAGAAGAAGAAGGAAAAAAAAGCTGGAACGAAGTTCTCATCGATGGAATTTGAAAGATAACATGCTTCGCGTATAACCACTGACAACAAATGACGAAAAGACAAATCGGAAAAAAAGAAAAGATAAACCGATTCTCTCACAGTCACCGAAGTTAAGCAACGTCGCGCCCGGTTACAACTAGGATGGGTGACCGGCAGTACACTCCATTTATTCAGTGACACGCAAGTCGCCGATGTGGCGTTGAGTTGAAATACCTGCATCTGTTCGTTGCGCCATACGACAATATAAACTCTGCTGGCGAAAGAAAAGCCACGAAAGGGAAACAAATGGATGCAGACCAGCACCGCCTCCTTCACTCATGCTGGAGGAGATTCAACTATATAAAGAACCAGCCTTTCCTATTGCTTTAAGATTAAAAGGTTGGAGTGGACGGAGTATTTACTGAGAGTTAATGACAGAACGATTCAACGCTGTGCCCGAAGGAACCAGGAGAGTTTGAAAACCGAAGCTAAAGTGGGAAGAATGTGTTAGAGAAGACGTAAGGAAAACTGGAATACAGAATAGGAGGAGTTCTGCAAACAAGGAATGAAATAATCTTCTAAAGGCTCACAAAGGACTGTCGTGCCACTGATGATGATGATGATGATGACATGACTGCTCCACGTATCAGCCGGTTGTCGAACCGCCCGTTCGGTGGTTACTTTTTGGAGTAGCCGCTGAGTACAGTTAGGAACGGGCGCTACAGACTGCTACAAAAAACCAGTTGGTGGAGAAAAGTCAAGTTCTCACACAGTCAGTTAATTTTGTACAGCTTATAGCGCTCCATGCGGTGCGCCCTGGTCGTGCCAACTACTGACGAACTGTACCAGCGCCGGTACTGAATCAAACCACATACGCGAATCCGCTGCAACTTCAAAACTCGTTCTGCCGGCCTTAGTGGCCGCGCAGTTCTAGGAGCTACAGTCTGGAGCCACGCGACCGATACGGTCGCAGATTCGAATCCTGCCTCGGGCATGGATGTGTGTGATGTCCTTAGGTTAGTCAAGTTTAAGTAGTCTAAGTCCTGGGAGACTGATGACCTCAGAAGTTAGTCCCATAGTGCTCAGAGCCATTTTCAAAATTAGTTAACAGCAAATGGTTCCCATTCGAGAGCAGATTGTCGGATTTTTGACACCTGATTTTCACTACTATCCATTAAAACTGCTACACCACGACGATGACGTGCAATTTGGGTGCATAGATCCTGAGAAATCAGTACCCAGAACAACCAACTCTGGTCGTAATAACGGCCTTGATACGCCTGGGCATTGAGTCAAACAGAGCTTGGATGGCGTGTACAGGTACAGCTGCCCACGTAGCTTCAACACGATACCACAGTTCAAGAGTAGTGACTGCCGTATTGTGACGAGCCAGTTGCTCGTCCACCATTGACCAGACGTTTTCAGTTGGTGAGAGATCTGGAGAATGTGCTGGCCAGGGCAGCAGTCGAACATTTTCTGTATCCAAAAAGGCCCGTACAGGACCTGCACATGCGGTAGTGCATTATCCTGCTGAAATGTAGGGTTTCGCAGGGATCGAATGAAGGATAGAGCCACGGGTCGTAACACATCTGAAATGTAACGTCCACTGTTCAAAGTGCCGTCAACACGAACAAGAGGTGACCGAGACCTGTAACTAATGGCACCCTATACCATCACGCCGGGTGATACGCCAGTATGACGACAACGAATACACGCTTCCAATGTGCGTTCACAGCGATGTCGCCAAACACGGATGCGACCATCATGATGCTGTAAACAGAACCTCGATTTATCCGAAAAAATGACGTTTTGCCATTCGTGCACCCAGGTTCGTCGCTAAGTACACCATCGCAGGCGCTCCTGTCTGTGATGCAGCGTCAAGCGTAACCGCAGCCATGGTCTCCGAGCTGATAGTCCATGCTGCTGCAAACGTCGTCAAACTTTTCGTGCAGATGGTTGTTGTCTTGCAAACGTCCCCATCTGTTGATTCAGGGATGGAGACGCGGCTGCACGATCCGTTACAGCCATGCTGATAAGATGCCTGTCATCTCGACTGCTAGAGATACGAGGCCGTTGGGATCCAGCACAGCGTTCCCTCCTGAACCCACCGATTCCATATTCTGCTAACAGTCATTGGATCTTGACCAACGCGAGCAGCAAAGTCGCGCTACGATAAACCACAATCGTGGTAGGCTACAATCCGTCCTTTATCAAAGTCGGAAACGTGATGGTATGCATTTCTGCTCCTTACACGAGCCATCACAACAACGTTTCACCAGGCAACGCCGGTCAACTGCTGTTTGTGTATGACAAATCGGTTGGAAACTTTCCTCATGTCAGCACGTTTTAGGTGTCGCCACCGGCGCCTACCTTGTGTGAATGCTCTGAGAAGCTAATGATTTGCATATCACAGCGTCTTCTTCCTGTCGGTTAAATTTCGCGTCTTCGTGGTTTAGCAATTTTAATGGCCAGTATTTCAACGATGTGATCTGTTGCTAAAACTTACAACAGATTCTGTGTTAATTCGGCCATTCAGTGCACAAAGTGGAAATTATATATTATTTGCATTTCCATAAAATCAACCATCTACGATACTTCTTCGGTGAAAGTAAAAGCAAGGACGGTACCATTAAGAAAGCAATGGGAATTCTGCTACTAAATGCAGAGGAGAGAACGGATAAGTGGAAATATTAAATTGGGGTCCTCTGTGAGGGAGAGGGCTTATGTGATGATGAGATAGAAGAAGAAACAGGAGTCAATAGGTAATAGATAAGTGATCCAGAATTAGAGTCAGGATATAAAAGAGCTTTAGAAGACTTAATATAAGGCAGAATGGATAGATAACCTTCCATCAGAATTTCTAAAACCATTGGGGGAAGTGGCAATAAAATGATTATTCACGTTGGCGTGCAGAATGAATGAGACTAACGACATACCACTAGACATTCGGAAAAACATCATCCACACAATTTCCCAGGCTGCAAGAGCCGACAAGTGTGATAATTATCAGCTTAGCAGTTCATGCATCCAAGTTGCTGAGAAGAATAATGTACATAAGAATGCAAAAGAAATTGAGGTTGTGTTGGATGACGTTCAGTTTGGCTCTAGTAAAGGTAAAGGCAGTAGAGAGGCAGTTCTGACATTGCGGTTGGTAATGAAAGCAAGACTGAAGACAAATCAAGACACATTAATAGGATTTGTCGACTTTGAGAAAGCGTTCGTCAATGTAAAATCACCATCATCGGTGGCACGACAGTCCTTTGTGAGCCTTGGGCTCACATGAGGAAAATGGATTTAAGTTATATAGAGAGATGGGGAGTATGCAGTATTTACAAGAAACAAGAGGGAACAATGATAAGTGGAGCACCAAGGACGAAGTGCACAGATTGAAAACGGTGTAAGACAGGGACGTTGTCTTTCGCCATTACTGTTCAGTCTATACGTCGAATATGCAATGACTGAAATAAAAGGAAGATTCAAGAGTGGAATTAAAATTCAAGGTGAAAGAATTTCAATGTTAAGATTCGCTGATGACATTGCTATCCTCAGTGAAAGTGAAGAAGAATTACAGGATCTGTTGTACGGAGTGAACAGTCTAATGAGTGCAGAATATCAATTGAAACCTAACATCAGAAACGAGGACTACGAAGGAGATGAACTGAAGGTTTTCTGCTACCTAGGCAGCAAAATAACTCATGACGATCTGAGCTAGAGCCTAAAAAGCGGACTAGTACTGGAAAAAATAGAATTCCTTCCAAAGAGTAGTCTACTGGTATCAAAGATAGGTCTTAATTTGAGAAAGAAATTTCTGAGAACGTAAAGTTGGTAGTCACATGCATAATTAGTTCTCAATGAATTGTGAACACACTCGCTGCAGTTCACACCCTACACTACGCCCGAAACGTTGGTTATTTTAGTATTTTAAGTATTGTGTAAGATAACGCTACATTAAATACCGAAGGTTATCAAAGAAATTGACACCGGCCGCGGAAGACTACGAATTAATCACTTCTGTTTCCCTTTTACACAATAAACTTCATCACAAAAACAATAGCCGGCCAACGTGGCCGAGCGGTTCTAGGCGCTTCAGTCCGGAACCGCGCTGCTGCTACGGTCGCAGGTTCGAATCCTGCATCGAGCATGGATGGGTGTGATGTCCTTAGGTTAGTTAGGTTTAAGTAGTTCTAAGTTCTAGGGGACTGATGACCACAGCAGTTAAGTCCCATAGTGCTTAGAGCCATTTGAACCAATAACAATATGTGAATTTCGAGAAACCTTTCGTTCTCTTCCAAAAGAATAAAAAAAAGGTCAAACGAAATACGGAAGTTGGCAGTAAACTGAACGAGGGATGAAAGCACTTGGCCACCATCTTAGCTGGAAACGTCTTAATTATATTCGTAGCGGATCGAAATCACCAATTCTTCGATTTTTCTGAAACTGTTAACTTGAAGACCTTGCAACGTTCTTTAAAAAATTTAGTCTTTGTATTACTTTGGAAGAAGTGTGGGTCTGAGGAATGGATACAAAACTGGAGTTATCGTGTAGCGTGTTGTAACTGCAAGTGGTGTACTTACTCAGTGTTGCTGTTAGCAAAAACGTTATACGAACTAATTGGGCAATGCAACTCCCGATACTGATAAAGAAATAGAGTTACCGAAAAATACATCCAGCCCATTAGGCACTGAATCCTCTGACCCTGTTCAAAACTGATAACTATAGTCCCTGTGCACATAACAATTACATTACATTGTCTTACCACTAAATCAGCAACTGTGGAACACGATATATTCTGGTCTCTCATACAAAAACAAAAATGTGCCAGCTATAGGCTCAGCGGTGTGCAATGCTGACCTTAATTCTTTGGAATGTACATGAAATTCATTTGGCTGATAAATGAAAACCTTTAAGAAAAATCCAACGTCTTTGAAAAACATATGACCTGGAGAGGGAGACAGTACTGATTGTGGTGAATTATTGATATTGATTTTTTTGTGAAATTATATTCCAAGTTAAGTTTGGCTTTTCATAAACATCTGACAATCGAAATTACACTATAGAAAAATTACATATTTTTTGCGAATTGACTGGTAAACAATGAGATTTTTACAGCAAGTATCTAATTTCACTAAAAAGGCATAAATACAAATCATCAGATTACATATACCTGTATTAACAAATCTTAAAAACATTACAAAAAGTGAAATACCTAACTAGGCCTCTCACCCAATCAGTTTACGTACATTCTGGGATTACTCAACAATTACAAATTATCAGCCAACTCATCTGCACTGACGTACTGGCAAAACTGGAATTATAAATATTTAACATATTTACCTTACTTGCGAGAAGACTTCTGCTTACATGTTCCCGTAATTCCTACATTACTCTAACACTTGATGGCTTCCCAGAGCACACCACAAAAGCTGCCTACTCCATCCTCTTTCGCTCACCGACAGCTACCCACTATTGTGCGCCAAGAGCTCTCTTACTCCAACACTACAATCTCAGGCCAGAAGCTTTATCTTTGGTTCTGCGATCGTGCACAGTCAGCGATCCGCTTTATAAATCCCGTCAGAGACACACATCGTTTATAGTATCATAGTTTCATTTTAGTTCACATCAATATTATTATTATATTCGAATGCCACATACAAGTGTGCGCCAGTAGACTCCTTTCAAGCTGATAAATGTAATAAAATTTCCGTATTTTCGTGTAGCCTGCCCCTAACAGATCCTGTGTCACAACATCTTATCTCGACTCTTTGGAAAGCGGAAATAAATCGGTTCACAGGAGGTTACTTCCCGATGATGCCCGACTAGTATGCCGAAACTCATAGAGATCGATGATCGGTGAACATAGGTCTGACATTTCCTCGTAACGCATGAGCCCATTACTGCAGCATATCCAGAATAATATTCTGCTGTACGTGGTACAGATGTCAGTGACAGAAAGACATGTCGACGGGCTATACAATTTCCATGGAAGTACTGCTCCCCAGAAACCAACGATCACAGAAGTATTTTCTTACAGTCATCCAAAAAATTCCATCGTCTGTCTGTGGGCAGACGAAGGACTTTCATGGAGCGGTGAGTAATAGTACATTACAAAATACGTAGATGGTACTGTGCGCATCTAGCGGATGCTCAATGCTAGTGGAGAACTGGCAGTGAAACTACAGGGTGTTTCAAAAATGACCGGTATATTTGAAACGGCAATAAAAACTAAACGAGCAGCGATAGAAATACACCGTTTGTTGCAATATGTTTGGGACAACAGTACATTTTCAGGCAGACAAACTTTCGAAATTACAGTAGTTACAATATTCAACAACAGATGGCGCTGCGGTCTGGGAAACTCTATAGTACGATATTTTCCACATATCCACCATGCGTAGCAATAATATGGCGTAGTCTCTGAATGAAATTACCCGAAACCTTTGACAACGTGTCTGGCGGAATGGCTTCACATGCAGATGAGATGTACTGCTTCAGCTGTTCAATTCTTTCTGGATTCTGGCGGTACACCTGGTCTTTCAAGTGTCCCCACAGAAAGAAGTCACAGGGGTTCATGTCTGGCGAATAGGGAGGCCAAACCACGCCGCCTCCTGTATGTTTCGGATAGCCCAAAGCAATCACACGATCATCGAAATATTCATTCAGGAAATTAAAGACGTCGGCCGTGCGATGTGGCCAGGCACCATCTTGCATAAACCACGAGGTGTTCGCAGTGTCGTCTAAGGCAGTTTGTACCGCCACAAATTCACGAAGAATGTCCAGACAGGGTGATGCAGTAATCGTTTCGGATCTGAAAAATGGGCCAATGATTCCTTTGGAAGAAATGGCGGCCCAGACCAGTACTTTTTGAGGATGCAGGGACGATGGGACTGCAACATGGGGCTTTTCGGTTCCCCATGTGCGCCAGTTCTGTTTATTGACGAAGCCGTCCAGGTAAAAATAAGCTTCGTCAGTAAACCAAATGCTGCTCACATGCATATCGCCGTCATCAATCCTGTGCACTATATCGTTAGCGAATGTCTCTCGTGCAGCAATGGTAGCGGCGCTGAGGGGTTGCCGCGTTTGGATTTTGTATGGATGGAGGTATAAACTCTGGCGCATGAGACGATACGTGGACGTTGGCGTCATTTGGACCGCAGCTGCAACACGGCGAACGGAAACCCGAGGCCGCTGTTGGATCACCTGCTGCACTAGCTGCGCGTTGCCCTCTGTGGTTGCCGTACGCGGTCGCCCTACCTTTCCAGCACGTTCATCCGTCACGTTCCCAGTCCGTTGAAATTTTTCAAACAGATCCTTTATTGTATCGCTTTTCGGTCCTTTGGTTAGACTAAACCTCCGTTGAAAACTTCGTCTTGTTGCAACAACACTGTGTTCTAGGCGGTGGAATTCCAACACCAGGAAAATCCTCTGTTCTAAGGAATAAACCATGTTGTCTACAGCATACTTGCACGTTGTGAACAGCACACGCTTACAGCAGAAAGACGACGTACAGAATGGCGCACCCACAGACTGCGTTGTCTTCAACAGGGTGTTTAAAAAATGACCGGTATATTTGAAACGGCAATAAAAACTAAACGAGCAGCGATAGAAATACACCGTTTGTTGCAATATGCTTGGGACAACAGTACATTTTCAGGCGGACAAACGTTCGAAATTACAGTAGTTACAATTTTCAACAACAGATGACGTTGCAAGTGATGTGAAAGATATAGAAAGGTCGCGTTGCAAACCCGCTACTGCACGCACCGTGCAGTTTTAGTCTTCCACGAAAGTTTCGCTCAGCGCACATCCCGCTGCAGACTGCGATACGCGGTGTTAGCGGAAATGAGAAGCAGAACTTCCTGCAGAGCACGTGCAGCCGTGCCAACACGTCACGTCACGCCGCGCCGCTCGGCGCCCAGCTGCGCCCGGCCGTGAGTCACGGAAGGCTCCCGCTCCGAGATGCCGTGGCGCCAGCGCCGCCTCTTAGTCACCGCCGTCAACACGGAAGACGCCGGACAGCTCAAGTTACGTGGCATTGTGTCGCGGGGAGGAAACCCGAACGCAGCCTCCTGGACCGCTAGCAAGGATTCGGTCAGCGCCACGTAGGCACTTTCTCGTCACTACAGCTGAGGAAGCAGAGACGTAGTTAACCCCAAAGTTGGTTTGAACACGGTAAGGCTTCGACAGGGGAATGGTCGGATTTTTCATGTCGAAAACAGTCCTGTTTTTTCTACCAATGTGCGTTACCGTTGAAAGAAGTCCGTACGCAGTATTTTAGCTGCTGACGTGTACTGGAAGTGTGTAATAAAACTTTATGAAGTAAGACATTTTTTTACGTGGTTTCCGTGCTTGTAACTGCCTATTGTACAGCGCTGACCTGTCTCGCTACCTTATGCCGACGCCATCTAGGGGCAACGCGGCATTAGCTACGCACCTCTCTCTTGCCACAGCAATGGCAGAGCTGATTCCCCCCAGTGAAAGCGGTCGTAGGATAATATTAAATATTCGGTGTCAAATACAACTGATATGTTATCTACAACATTCTTTCCTAATTGCTATGGAATAGACACATAACGGTTTGGAACAAGGCGAATTTAATTTTATTTCTTGTAACTACCGCAAAAATGAGAAATACTTCTGCACTGTTGCAAACATACATTTTTTTGTGCACCAAAAACGTACAAGTAGAGACGACATACGACAGCCCTGCGTGTCACAGACATTACTGTCCTTAGACAAAACTGGGCCGGTGTCAGAAATAAACCAGGCCTAATATCAGATATTTCAAAGGGAGCCACGCATATTTAATCAGTTTAGAAACCGCGGAGAGGAAAACTAATAATGTACTGCTGATAGAAACTTGAGACTATATTGTCCGCAGCTCGTGGTCGTGCAGTAGCGTTCTCGCTTCCCGCGCCCGTGTTCCCGGGTTCGATTCCCGGCGGGGTCAGAGATTTTCTCTGCCTCGTGATGACTGGGTGTTGTGTGATGTCCTTAGGTTAGTTAGGTTTAAGTAGTTCTAAGTTCTAGGGGACTGATGACCATAGATGTTAAGTCCCATAGTGCTCAGAGCCATTTGAACCAATTTGAGACTATTGTCACGGTAGCAGACTGGAAACTGCAGTGATCTGCATACAACAATTTTCTCAGTTTTCTGTAAAATACCTTCCCCTGACGTAAAATTTCTATGCCTAACGGTTGAATTACGTTCGTCGTATCGGGTGGAATCTGAAGCGTCTCTACTTCTTTCTCAGGGTGAGCTCGAAACACAGCTTTTAATGAATCACAACTTTTATGACCCGACCACGAATCCAGAAGGAGAAGAGATTTGTTCCCACAGAACGGAAGAAAAGCATGAAAACTGTAAAGTTTTCATTTCCCATTTCTTTCCGACTCCGCTGTGCCTACCACAAGATTGTGTGCGTCGAACACTGTTCTTTTGACACGTGGTCGAAAACGACAGGTTGATTCTTGAAGACATACATATACCAAAGTAAACCTGTTTTTATTAAATATGACGTGCTCCTACTATTATTTATTGATCTTTTTATTAGATGATGATTTTACATCTGGCATTTGGTGGGGAACGAATATTTTTCATAGTTTATGGCCGATTTTGAGCTTTTTTTAAATTTTTTATTGTGGGAGGTTGAAATACCGGTTCACTGGTGACTCATGGTCTTACTGTCTTGGTGGATAGTAAAACTGTTCCATTCGGCAATGATGCCATTTCAAAGACATCACTGGAGTGCACGTTGAAGGTGTGGCGGTGGGAATTGAAGTCTCATACCATACTCCGACGGTGGAAGTTCAGATCGCAGGCAGATATTAACTAACTACGAACTTCATCACGTATCAACAGTGCCAAGGCTGCAAATCGACGTCCTGTATAGGCCTCGGTGCAGTACACGGCACGTGCGCCACCCATCACAGTTGCTGCCCTCCAAACTGGGAGGCGGCGCCGCCCTTAGTAGAACACCGGCAACGATATATTGCACTCAGAGACGATTTCGAACACTTGGACTGGCCGCACCAAAGAACGTTCTGTCTTATTCACCAAATTAATTTCAATTGCCTCTTTATAAACACTGTTCCATAAACCGCAGCTGTTGGTAACTATCACAGTTCCGCCAAATTTCATACCGTATCCTTCGTTTAAGCAGTGTTCTACAACCGCTGATTTTTCCGGCTGTTGTAGCCTCGTAGATGTCCCAAGCATCTGTCATGAACTGTGCGAATCGAACTGCCCATGTAAGCCTTCTCACATTGACACGGAATATTGTATATACCAGGCTTCCTAAGCTCCAAATCATCTTCCACAGAGCCGAGTAGTGCCCTAATCTTGGAAGGTGGACGGAACACACTCTTTCATGTTAAAAATTCTTAAAATTCTTCCACTCTTAAACGATATGCCCCAGCATAAGGAATGAAGGCCAGAGATCTATGCTCCTCTTCATGCACCTCCGGTGATGTTCTGAACGCCATAGGCCGGCCAACCTGCTTCTCAGCGTATCCATTTTCCTTAAAAACAGTCGTCAAATGCACAAGATCTTGAGTGAAACTGTCCCCTTCGGAAATGGCATATGCTCTTCGTACCAGGATCCTAAGGACGCCACTGTGTTGATACAGTGGATGACAACTCTTAGCATGTAGGTACTGACCAGTGTGCGTCGGCTTTCGATGAACACAATGTCCCAGCGTACCATATGGCTTTTTGTAAACCATAGCGTCCAAGAATGGAAGCTTCCCTGTATAGCGTTTTTTATCAGTCTGGCAGAATGCGGGCGGGTGCCGTCATGGAGTAGAATCATTTCACGCAGTCTTGCTGGTCGTTGTTCTTGGTTTACGTCTGCCAGATGTCTCTGTTGTTGACAAAAAATGTCAGCAGCGATGGTTACACCTCGGGGAAGCAATTGTGGTACACTACACCGTCGCTCTTCCACCAGATGCATAGCATTATCTTTTGTGGGTGCATACAGGTCTTGCTGCTTTGTTTGGATTCAACCAGTCCATTCTTTTCCTTATGTTAGCATAAAGACACCATTTCCCGTCACGTGTAATGATACAGGTTTGGAATGGTCGGTGTTGTTCACGAGCCAGTTGATAACGAGGAAGCAGGGTTGCACATATGGCCACCCACAGATTTTTTGTGATTTTGGCTTAGAGTACACGGCACGCATTATACCCGAATTTTGAACCTTCCCCAAACCATGCAAATGTCGTACGGTGTTGGAATGATCACACTTAATCACATTTGCCAGTTTTGGAGTATACTGACGTGGATCATTGTGGATTAACGCGTTCAAACGATCTGCAAACGGTCTTCCTGAATGTGGAGAGTCACTAATGTCAAAACGAGAAAAACATTTTCTTGTCGTCCTCCCAGTGGCACTATCCCCACACACGGCGCAAATGTTTCTGACTGCCTCCCCTGCTGTCACCCTTCTATTGAACTCAAAACAGATGAATTTGTCGGAAATGTTCCGGTTTCTGCACTTGGCAATCCATTTTCTAGCGTCCGCAGTTCCTCTCACTATTTCCAAATGATAAAATGACAAAGTTAAACTCAAATAGCATCAGTGAGCTACAAATAAATAAAGATAGTCGATAAATAAATCCATAGCAACCGGAATACCAACATGCAGAACAAAAACGCTATGAACTTAAGCACCAACCTTTTATAAGGCCCCTCCTCTACGTTTGTGAACCGTGAATTTACACTTTCAAAATCTTTTCTTAAAGAATTTACTTTACTTACTAGCGATCAAGAACATTAACACATTTAATCACACTATATGATCGTGGAAGTAGTTGCCAATTTTATTCCTAAAAGCCCCCCTTTTTTTCAAACAGATTTAAAATTATAATCAGAAAGCGCCCTATAAATATCAAGTTACAATTTATTCAGAAACAGAAATAACAATTCTTTTTTTTATAGTATGATCTTTCTGGCTGAGAACCTTGCCGCTCCCTTTCAACACGGCCGTAGTCACGACCGCTCTCAACAACCTCTGAAAGACTACACTGGTGCAAATCTGCAACACACCAGATAACTTTAAACTAAAAATTTTAACAACTCACACAAACACATAAACTATGCACCTCATAAGAGCAATGGAAATGGTAGGAAACACTCACACTAAAAATTATTTGCCACCGAAAGTGCAACTTGTTTTTAAAAGAACCCTTACGGTGGAAGGTTGGCAACTTTATACTAAAATGACCATTTAAATAAAATCCATGAAATTCAGTTTTACATAAAATGTTCCAACATGCTCTACACATATACCACCTCGCAAGATGATAGGCAAGATAAAAACATATTTCAGGAATTCGGCCATTATATCTTAAGCAATAAATTCGTTAACACCAAATCCGACAAACATGACAGAGGCTGCTATTAATATACGGCAGACCGACAGACAGACAGACACTAACTGCCTAACAATTGCGGACTAAAGACAGGCGAGCAAGCTGGGAGCGAGAGACTGACCAAGAAAACAAGTAGAATTTATCAAGTAAATGAAACAACATATCTCCAATCACTTAACTTCTAATGAACTGCGATTTCTGGCGAAGTCCTGGCGCAGCACCCCCAAAACGCTCCCCCGAACCGTCCGCTGCCAGCCGCTTCAACGGACGCAGGAAGGCGCGCCGATCTCCCGTCTCACGGCGTCGCTGCTCGACCCGGCCAGACCCATGTCGTGGGTTGACTCCCGTTGCTCTCGTGTCGGCCGCGAAGCCACTACCCCTCGCTATATGGCGCGGCCCACTGGACTGACATGGCGAACTCACATGCGCCGACGCTCAAGACGGACAAGCCATCTTGTGTCCCAGTGCGCGATCGACCATCCGATCGATCCAACCGCCAATGCCCATTGCCTGAGCAAACTCGAGCAGACTGGTGGGCTAACACATACTAGCACTCAGAACGACAGACAGACACTGACTGCCCCACACTGACCCGGCTGACCAACTGACCAGACTCTCCGACACTGAGAGACTGACCCCTGTCGAGTTTTTTTTTTCCTTTATTGATTTTCAATTCCCCCGAAGGGGGCGGGCTGGCAGCAGCTTAGTACGCTGCTCTACAGCCTACAGACTTTTATTTTAAAAAACGGAAGAAGAAAAGAAACAAGAAAAACAGGCGATAAAATGGTGACGTCAAGTGTAAAATGGCGGAAGAATGCGGAAAGTTAGAAAGCAAAAGGGGTTGGCGACGTTAATAAAAGACACAGGAATCAGACAAGTAACATAGCACACACACAATTAAAAAAACACGGCGATAGTCTGGTTTTTGTTCGCAAGAGATAAAAGGCACACTCAGTGACAGTATGATGGCCGTTCGCAACACTTCTCAAAAAACACAACACGGAACACCCACTGTAAAACACTCACTGTAGAACACTGCACGAAAGTGGCAGCACAAAGATGACACTCCCGAGCCAAAGGCAGATGGGGGGGAGGGACCTGGAGGAGGGGGAAGAACAAGGAGGGAGGAAGGAAAAAACGAAAAATGGGGGGGGGGGGGGGAACCAAGGAGGGAGAGGACTAATAAAGGGGAGAAGGGCAGACGCGAGAGGGAATGAGAGGAGGCAGAGGAGGGAAATGTAAAAGGACTCGGGGGAGAGAAGGGGGCAAAGAGAGGGGAGGTGGGGAAGAAAGAGGATGGAAGGGGGGTGGAGAGGCAGCCCGGGAAAAGGACAGAGGAAAGGAGGGGGAGCGAGGATCAGAGTTGATAGGAGGGATAAATGGAGGGAGAGAGGGCATCATCTGGGAGGGGGAGTTGATGGAAGCCACCTTGGGAAAGGAGATGTAGGGTGTAGAGATGGAGGGTTGGGGGGACACAACAGTGAAGACGTGTCAGGGGGCAGGGATGGGAGAGGAGAGGAGCAACCAGGGGGTGAGGGGGTTCAAGGCGGTGGGAGGTGTAGAGGATGCGGATATGCTCGAGGAATAGGAGCAGATGGGGGAAAGGAATGAGATCATAGAGGATCCGCGTGGGGGACGGGAGGCGTATACAGAAGGCGAGGCGGAGTGTATGACGCTCAAGGATCTGGAGGGACTTATAGAATTTGGGCCCTGTCGAGCTCATAGCGGCCCTTAAATGCACGTGAACAGGCAACTTTTCCCCTTTCCCATCAGAGAGAGACACCAAAACTGCGATTGCCACAGCGGCGACACCGCCAGAAACGGAGGGCGACTGCTTCACACTACGCGCTGCGGCGCGCTCTTCAAAACAGCAATTTTTACCACGGCTCAGTTTGTTATTAAAATCTCTGTGTCAAATTTTTCTATAAGTAGAGGAGACGCTGAAGAATGCATTTTGAAGCCACAAACGCAACGGAGAATGTAACACTACCTACTATCAACTGGTCAATTCTTTGTCGTGGCGGATGGCAGTGCGGCTGCCGCCTCACGATTTCCGCTCCGCTACGGCCGGTGCGGCTGGGAAGCGGCGAAATTCCGCAGCCGCGGGCGTGTGGACCGCGGCGTCCATTCACCGCGCAGCTGCCGTTCCGCAAACAGGCCGCCCGTGTGACCCTAGGCTGACGCTGGCTGCCGGCGAGTGCAGTGGCCGCCCGAGAGCCTCCGAGCCGCCGAGCCGCCGGGACGTCCACAGCTTTTTTAGCATTTCATTTCCCGCCCGCTGATGTAACGCGCGGCCATCTGGCGCGCGGGCAGGTGGGCCGCCCCGAACTGCGCCGCTCCGGCTCTGGAATGTCAGCACAGCACGGCACGGCAAGGCACACATTACGCAAACACCGACTCAGCGTTTCGCTGCCTCTGTCGAGCCGCGCTGCGTGGTGCGTGGGGCTGGCGAGGTACAGCCGTCGCGCCGCCGGGCGGCAGCCACTGACCGCGTCATTCGCCGGGTCTGCGCGGCGGGAACCTCGGCCGAGACCAAAGGCCGCTTTGAAAGAGCGACTTTCTGGTAAACGCGACTTATCCAGGGTGCGCGACACGTGCCTGCACTTAAACACCCATTCAAAAGAGCGACTTTCTTGCTTCTGTTCTCGAGTATTGCTCGAGTGTTAGGGATCCCCACCAGGTCGGATTAAAGTAGGACATCGAAGCAAATCAGAGGCGGCCTGCTAGATTTATTACCGGCAAGTTCAGGCAACATTCATGTGTTATGGTGATGTGATCAAATCGAAATTTCTGGAGAGAAGGCGACGTTCTTTTCGAGGAATACTATTGTCAAACTTTAGAGAACCGACATTTCAAAGCTGACTGCAGAATCATCCTACTGCCACCAACATACGTTTCACGTAAGGGCGGCGAAGATACAAGAAATTAGGGCTCAATACAGAGGCGTGTAGAGAGTCGTTCTATCCTCTCTCTGTCTGCGAGTGGAACTGGAAAGGAAGTGAGTAGTGGTGGTACACGGTACCCACGGCCACGAACCGTACGAAGGGTTTCAGAGTACATATGTAGAAAGTGGCACGGCATTTGGTATTGTAATAGAACTGGTTACGGTGAAGTAGATGTACTAACCGATCTTGGATCATATGAAGTGACCGATTCCAAATTCAAGACTCAAAAGCGGTTCTAGGCGCTTCAGTCTGGAACTGCGCAACCGCTACGGTCGCAGGTTCGAATCCTGCCTCGGTCATGGATGTGTGTGATGTCCTTAGCTCAGTTAGGTTTAAGTAGTTCTAAGTTCTAGGGGACTGATGACGTCAGAAATTAAGTCCCATACTGCTCAGAGCCATTTAACCCACTTGAAGACTCAAAACCAATACCACATAGCTGTACGAAAATGTTTAAAGGTTCACTTTTATAAACACTTAATGTAATTATAATGATGATTATGGACTTCTTGAAAAGATAAACAATTATTTGTATTTTATTTATGAGATGTTATGTTCCAAGTATGATTTTGCACAAATGGGATTAGGAAAGAATTGGGAAGGAAGCCGGCGGTGCCCTTTCAAAGGAACCATTCCAGCATTTGCCTGAAGCGTTTTAGGGAAATCACGAGGAACCTAAAGCAGCACGGCCAGACGCGGATTTGAACCGTCGCCCTCCCGAATGTGAGTCCAGCGTGATAACCACTGCGCCACCTCGATCTCCGTCTGGGAACAGAGGCGACAGCAGGTCGCTGTGAGCTGCTGTCTTCAGCCGATTTGACGCCCAGAGTTTGCTTCAGTGGGAGCACGCCCCTCGCCCTGTACTTCAGAGAGACGGTTCTAACAGCAGTGCTCTGCGTGCTTCATGCTGATCATTTATGGTGACTGTTATTACCAGCACCGGCACCTTAGGTTAGTCCTTGGTCAGAATTTAATCGGATCACTGCAGCTATCTGTCTCAGGCCAAGCAGTAAAAATGGAATGATCGTGCGGCGTTGTTGGCCGGGAGGCTCCAACCGGGGAAATTCGGGAGCCAGGTGCACGTTGGGCGACTTGAGCGTCGGTGGTGATGACGACAGCACAACAACCAGTCCGCGAGCGGAGAAATTCTCCAACCCGGCCGGGAATGGAACTCGGGCACGCAGCGTGGTAGGCAAACATGTTGCCACTCAGCTAAGCAGGTGGAAAGCCCAGCAGTGCATTTCTCAGTGTAACTGTCAGGCCAAGAGTCATTACGTTCACTTAGTTACAAGCTCGCGAGTCATTTTTACCATCTCAGTCCCGTCTAAAGAGCATGTTTTCAATACTTTTAAGTATGAAAACCAGCAGGTTCACTTGTGTACCCATACTGTGCAGTTTTGTAATATTAACGGAGGTTATTAGATTGCCAGCTGCTATATTTGTTTGTAATTGGATAAGGTAATGTCTTCATACGAAACTTTCTTCTGTTAACACCTTCAATTAATGCCATTTTTAATACCATGTGATTCTCCATTTCAGGATCCACAGTTAGGGCCATAAGTGCTTCACGTTAGTTAGTCCGTTTGTGCACAGTAATTCAGCTTGGGTCTTATAGATGTGCCTCGCTCTAAATTAATTTTCTGCCTCAGGGTAACCATTTGAAAAACATGAAGAGTTTTGCAAAACCACTTCTCGTCTGAAGCCAGTCTACTGCAGCATTCAAATGGTTCAAATGGCTCTGAGCACTATGGGACTTAACATCTATGGTCATCAGTCCCTTGAACTTAGAACTACTTAAACCTAACTAACCTAAGGACAGCACACAACACACAGCCATCACGAGACAGAGAAAATCCCTGGCCCCGCCGGGAATCGAACCCGGGAACCCGGGCGTGGGAAGCGAGAACGCTACCGCATGACCACGAGATTACTGCAGCATTCCAGGCTTTTATCCCTTTACTGAACCTCACCTAACGAGCGGTCGTTTTCGTTTATAAACTGTTGTGACTTGGCAAGACAGCCAAACCACTAGGAAGTGAAGCCGAAAGGCACGCGTTTAAGCTCACGCAGGCTGGCGTGAGGTCTGGAACAGTTAAAGGATTTGAGTCTAGCAAATAAAGTACGTAGCTGTTGGAATACTTAACTTTAATCCATAATTTGTGAACATCGGTCTGACGGTACATGCATCACAAGATAAATAGCAATTGATAATGGCGCCTTGCTAGGTCGTAGCAAATGACGTAGCTGAAGGCTATGCTAACTATCGTCTCGGCAAATGAGAGCGTAATTTGTCAGTGAACCATCGCTAGCAAAGTCGGCTGTACAACTGGGGCGAGTGCTAGGAAGTCTCTCTAGACCTGCCGTGTGGCGGCGCTCGGTCTGCAGTCACTGACAGTGGCGACACGCGGGTCCGACGTATACTACCGGACCGCGGCCGATTTAAAGGCTACCACCTAGCAAGTGTGGTGTCTGGCGGTGACACCACATAAACCACCGGAAAAACTGCGTCTGTTGTGAGAGCGGTCAGCTGTGCAGTCTGACACCTGAACGGTGAGAGTCAGGTTATGATGGGCCGTTATTTTTGCCGTAAAAAAAATCGAAATATAATAACAGAAAGTGGGAACACGGAATGATGATAAATTTTATTAATGACCAAAGCAAAATTCGTAGTGGATGTTGTTGATAAAGATCGTACGACAAATTCTCCACCCTGCTCAGAACTATAAAAATAAGTAAAATGGTCCCAACATTTTAAGACCTAAACAATTATTTGCGTGAGGTAGTATATGAGGGTTGGAACTTTAGTAGTGGCCACTAGTGATTTACAACTTATAAGAATTAGATAAATATTTGAAAGTTGTACTATCCTCCAGAGTAGTCCCCGCATTGCCTATAACCCGTTGCCAGCGATGTGAAAGTCCTAAGATATCTCTTAGGATATCCTTAACAGTGCCAGTTGGCTTGCTAGTTCGAGTGGGGCGCTGGGTTGCCCGACGAATCTCTGTAGCAATTCTGGAGGGAATGCCATGAAGTGCTTCCTTCAATGTAGGTATCAAGTTGAAGTCCCAAGGACCTAAGTCTGAGGAGTGTGGGGCGTGGCGCAGCACATCCCAGCCCCACCGACCGAAAAAAGTCGCAGATTGTGCCATATGCGCCCTAGCGTTGTCCTGCAAAATGATGGGCAGGTCCTGCAGAAAGTGATGCTACTTCTCTCTATAAGCACTTCTATAAGCGGGTCACAGGCTGTGTTCCAAAAATGAACAGCTTAGAGAAAGAGGCAGCGACCCTTTTTTGCAGGACCCGCCCATCATTTTAGAGGACAATGCTCGGCCGCATATGGCGCAACTACCATTCACCACATTAGTAGTGGCCACTACTGATTTACAACTTATACGAATTAGATAAATATTTGAAAGTTGTACTATCCTCCAGAGTAGTCCCCGCATTGCCTATAACCCGTTGCCAGCGATGTGAAAGTCCTAAGATATCTCTTAGGACTTGAGATTTCATTACTAAATTCGAGATACTCGGTTCAGAACTGTTGTAAATATTCATCGGGCAATAGATCGCTCACCGCTCCATTCGAGCTATCAACAGAACTGAGGCTGCTAAGAGTATCCTACGACTTCCTCATCGCTGGCATCGGGTTGTACACTACTCTGTAGATCACAAAAACTTTGTAACATGCATCTGTTTTGTATAAGTTGTAAATAATTTGTTCCCACTATTAAAGTTCCAACTTTCGAACAATATATAAAAGGCAGTAAATTCTGTCTTTTTAATTTATACTTTGTAGATGGTGGGCAAAACAAAATCTGATGTAATTTTTCCGGCTTTTCCGGCGATCTTTTGACGTGTTGAATAATCTGGATCTCTACCGGATGTTCGCATCGTTCTCGCACGATATTTCGACGGCGTAACTCGCTGTCTTCTTCAGGTGCTACCCAAGAATGGTCCTTGGTTGGATAGAGACCAGTATTTTGTGTCTGGATAGTGCTGGGCGCTCCGTAACCGGTCTGCAACGCGTCGGGCCAGGAGCGGCTCCAATGGTCCTCTCTGGCCGCTGGTGTTCCGACTGCGATATCGGCGCAGCCGCCTGCCCTACCGCAAAATACCTGAAGAAGCTGATGGCACCACATGTGGACCCTGATCATGGTCAGTTTCGACGTGGTGCCGCTGAATGACTCACTCGATCTTATCGCAGAGAAGTCTGATGGGGCTGTCCTCGACGCATTCAGTCACGTACTAACATCGACGTACTTCCTACACGGAGGTCAGTTTTATGAGAAAACTGAAGGGGTGGCGATGGGAAACTCTGTCACCAGTGGTGGCCAACCTACTGTATTTATGGAAAGGTTTGAAGAGGAGACACTTACGTCGGCCACATACCAGACTAAATGCTTTTTCAAGTATGTGGATCATCCCTTTGTCATCTGACCCAACGGAGGGAGAAGCTGGGTGATTTTCTGGAACAATCACGTCACCCGAATATAAAATTCACGGTGGAACTGGAGAAGGATGGACAACCTATTCCTGGACATACTAGTCAAGAGGAAGGTAGATTGCACATTTGGGTACTGTGTGTACCGCAAAGCTACTCACACTGCCTTATACGCGCAAGCTGATGGCTACCATCTTCCGGCACGGAAGAACAGAGTGCTCAAAACTAGTCCACAGTGAGCGTACTCTGTCAGGTCCCGACAGTTTAGCGACGGGACGTTAAACCAATGTTTGTTCCTTCTTTCTTCCTTTTTTCTTGCAAGCTGGGTCTCGGACCCGGCTCTTCAGCTTGACGCTAGCGTTCGCCTTGACCGCCTCGGCCACCCGTGCACACTCCCTGGACCGACCCGAACTTCCAAATGTCTCCGCTTTCGTTTACATTCTATACTCGTACAGTTGATGTGCGTTCCGTGCAGGAAGATACGCATGATTAAAGTTAAAGTCCAGTTACAGGGTGACAATTATTGAACTATATGAAAGAAAGGTAAAATAGTTACAAACTACTGCTTACACTCACTTTCAATATGCAAACGTCACTACAGATATTCGATATCCGTGCCATCATTGGCGATGATGTGGCGCAGACGAATAGCGAAATTCTGCATGACCCACTGAAGCGTCGGAACATCGATGCTGTCAATGACCTACTGAATGGCTGTTTTCAGTTCAGCATTGATTTTGTGGTTATTGCTGTACACCGTGTCTTTAATAAAGCCCCACAAAAAGGAGTGTCATGTGTTCAGATGCGGAGAATATGGTGGCCAGTCGAGGCCCTGTCAATGGCCTCTGGATACCCCAGAGGCGGTCCCGAAAGTGCTCCTCCAGGATATCAAACACTCTCCTGCTTCGATAATGTCGAGCTCCGATTTGCATGAACCACATAATACCGAAATCAGGTCACTTTGGATAATTGTGATGAAATCATCTTTCAAAACCTTCAGAGTCTGTTCGCTGGTCAGCATGCCATCAAGGAATATCGCACCGATCCTTCCGTGACTGGACGCTGCACACCACACAATCACCCGTCGAAGGTGAAGAGACTTTTCGATCGCGAAATGCGGATTCTCAGTCCCCCAAAAATTCCAGTTTTGGCTATTGATGAACCCATCCGAATTACAGTGGACTTCGTCGCTGAACCAAACCGTATAGCGCGTACTAGTTCCCATCATACCCCGCGGCCAACCGTGCAGTTTGAACGTCCCAACGTAAACCGTTCATAAGTGATGACGATTCTGTTTCATATTGTTCAATAATTGTCACCCTGTGTTAGGCACGACATACTAAGCTGTAGTATCTGTTGTGTACTTTACAATGTCCTCCAGACATGCGTGCATGTTTTCCAAAACACTTCCAGTCTGAAAACTCTTGCGCAAGCATTCCCGCATACGTTTTCCACGAACTGTGCTTCGCGCAACACTCGACAATGAACTCACCCTCTTATTGTGAGCACCATTTTGCGTTGTTTTCAGCTGGTCACTACAAACGACACTCCTCTGTTACTCAAACACAATGACACAGTGAAGTACTCGAGACAGAACAGGTGGGCGATGCACATCCGCAGACATATCACAGCAACCGATTGATGCATCGAAATCCTGGCTACAAGTGTATCTCCTGTCCATTAAAATGATTCAGTTTCACTTCAGTCTCACAAATACGGTATTTTCCGACCAGTTTATTTTGGCCATCTTCAATCTTGTATTCTACGTAAGTGCCAGAGAACATAGAAATTTATTTTTCTTTTGAAACAGATCTGACTTCTTCAGTATTGAAATACTTTTCACTAAAAACTTATAACTATTTATGTTTTTACTAATGCATAGTGAAGGTTTTTTTTCTTTATACAGGTACTGTGCAATGTACAATGGTGTGCTGAAAAGTGATACCTATGAAATTTTTTTTTCAGTTCTCAATGTCAGATGAGTTATTACATGTCATGCACATTACTCTGTCGATTCTCACGCTTCACTGACACAAGTTACAACCCTTTGGGCTCCGAATTGTAGCGTGCAACATGGTGATCTGTCATGTAACTATGTCGGTGCGTGAGAAATAGCTGCGAGGCTGTCAGAAAACTAAAAGCACGACTTCAAAGTGTTCGTCCACACATGAAGCACCCTCTCTTTCAGCAAAACAATGATAGACCATACACACGAGCGCTGCTACATCTGCAGCAATCCGATGTCTTGGGTTCACTGTCATCGATCATCCTCCTATAGTCCCGAAACTGGCCCCACCAAATTCTCATCTATTACAAAACCTTAAAGAACACTTTCGAGGACTTCTCTTTGATAGTGATGAAGCGGTGCCAACAGAGATGGAGTTGTAGCTTCGTCAACGAAGTCAAACATTCAACAGTGATGGTATCAACAAACTGGTCTCCTATTGGAAGAAATATGTTCGTCGCCAGGGTCAAAATGTTGAGAAATAAATATGTAAAAATGAAGAATAAAGAGGAAGAATGTTAATAAAGTTGTTTTATTTAAAAATCTTTAAGAGTTTTCACATAAAAAAGCCGGAAGTATCACTTTTCAACACATCCTCGCATATATACCCTTTTACTTTCAGATATTTCGTATCTTTTCTTTTGAAAACGCAATGTTTCTAATATATCACGAAAACGAAGGAAGCAAAAAATAAGGACTGAGTAGACACAAAAGTGCCAAATTCATCACTGTAATTGCGGCGAGCGTAGATTAACCTCCCCCGTTAGCAGACGACGCTACAGGACCACGTTCCTGCGACAGTATAGTCTTCACAGTCTTCAGGATACTCAAGATTTTAGAACTCCACACAGGGCACAGTCTCAGTCTGGAACCGCGCCACCGCTACGGTCGCAGGTTCGAATCCTGCCTCTGGCATGGATGTGTGTGATGTCCTTAGCTTAGTTAGGTTTAAGTAGTTCTAAGTTCTAGGGAACTGATGACCTCAGATGTTAAGTCCCATAGTGCTCAGAGCCATTTGAACCATGTGAAGCAGGGCACAGTCGAGTGGTCACTGACGTCACACGACCGCTCGCAGTGTGGTGTGTGGCTGATTTACACTTAGTGGCATTTCTCTTTTCTTAATATTTATTTTGTTGTTTATTAGCTTTCTGACACACTGTAAAGGTTACTTGAGGACTTGATATTTTTACTACTTGTATTCTCTCTCAGGAGACTGAATATCGGAGAGGAAAAAGATATTTAGGTTGTTTACTACCCGAACAAAGAAGACGCCAACACTGTATGTAAATACGGATGTAAACAGGTGAGCTTTTTAATTAAAATTTCTTCAGAACTGAGATAGTCGGATCTGTAGGAGAAAACGATAGTTCAGGTGTTCTCGCCAGCGTCGGAAGCTGAAGATGAAGAGATAGAGTAGGTATATGAGGTTATTGAATGGGTAATTCAATATGCAATGGGAGACGAAAGTCTATTTGTCACGGAGAACTGGATTGCGGTTGTAATGGAAGGAATAGAAGAAATGGTTACAGGGGAGTGCGGTACTAGGAATGAGTGAGGAGAAATATTAATTCAGTTCTGAAATAAAGTTCACCTAGTAACAGCGAATACTCTGTTCAAGAAATCACAAGAAGAGGATACATACTTGGAAAAGGCCGGGAGACATGGTCAGGCAGAGAACCCGAAATCAGATACTGGATTGTAAGGCGTACCGAGAAGCAGATATAGACTCAGATCAGGATTTACTAGCGATGAAGAGTGAGTTGATGTTTGAGAGGCTAGTCAGTACGAATCATGGCGCAAAGAAGTACGCTCCAGACTGTATCCCAATTACGTACCTTGCAGAGTATGCTGATGCATTAGCTCCATACGTAACAATCATATACAACTGTTTGCTCGACGAAAGATCAGTACCCAAAGACTGGAAAGTTGCACATGTCACACCGATATTCAAGAAAGGTAGTAGGAGTAATCCAGTAAATTACAGACCCATATCATTAACGTGGGATATGCAGCAGGATTTTGGAACATATATTGTGTTCGAACATTATCAATTTCCTCGAAAAAATGACACACAGTCAACATGGATTTAGAAAACATCGTTCTTGTGAAATACAATTAGCTCTCTACTCGCATGAAGCGTTGATTGCTATTGACAAGGGATTTGAAACTCATCCCATATTTCTGGATTTCCGGAAGGCTTTTGACACTATACCACACAAGCGGCTTGTAATGAAATTGCGTGCTTCTGGAATATCGTCTCAGTTATGTGACTGTTATGAAACTGGATTAGTGATTTCCTGTCGGAGAGGTCACACTTCGTAGTAACTGACGGGAAGTCATCGAGTAAAGCAGAAGTGATTTCTCGCGTCCCCCAAGGTAGTGTTATAGTCCCTTTGCTATTCCTTATCTATATAAACGATTTGCGATACAATCTGAGCACCCGTCCTAGGTTGTTTGCAGAGGACGCTGTCGTTTATCGACTAATAAAGTCATGAGAAGATCAAAACAAATTGCAAAACCATTTAGTAAAGCTATCTGTATGGTGCGAAAGTTGGCAATTGACCCTAAATAACGAAAAGTGAGAGATCATCCACATGAGTGCTAAAAGGAATCCGTTAATCTTCGGTTACACGATAAGTCAGTCAAATCTAAAGACCGTAAATTCAACTAAATACCTAGGAAATGCAATTACGAACAATTTAAATTGGAAAGAACACAGAGAAAATGTTGTGGGGAAGGCTAGCCGAAGAATGCGTTTTATTGGAAGGACACTTAGAAAATGTAACAGATTTACTAAGAAGAATGCCTGCACTACGCTTGTCCGTCCTCTTTTAGAATACTGCTGCGCGGTGTGGGATCCTTACCAGATAGGAAAGACAGAGTACATCGAAAAAGTTCAAAGAAGGGCAGCACGTTTTGTATAATTGCGAAATAGGGGAGAGAGTGTCACTGAAATGATACAGGATTTGGGATGGACGTGATTAAAACAAAGGCGTTGTTCGTTGGGAGTAATCTTCTTACGAAATTCCAATCACCAGTTATTTCCTCCTAATGCGAAAATATTTTGTACACGCCGACCTATATAGGGTGAAACGATCACCATGATAAAATAAGGGAAATCGGAACTCGTACGGGAAGATATAGGTGTTCATTCTTTCCGCGCTCTGTATGAGATTGGAATAATAGAGAATTGTGAAGGTGGTTCGATGAACCCTCTGCCAGGCACTTAAATGTGATTAACAGGCTATCCACGTAGATCTAGATGTAAACAGAAGTTGGAAAGAAAAACATAGGTACAAAGAAGGTAACTGCGAAGAAACCATGGGTAAAACCATAGGGAACAGATGAAATATTTCAGTTGATCGATGGAAGGTGGGAGTACAAAAATGTTTACAGAAATGCAGGAATTCAGAAATACTTAGAAATGAAACAAATCAGAAGTGCAGGGAAGCTAAGGCGAAACTGCCTAATGATGAGACGTGAAGAAATCGAAAAAGAAATTATTGTCGGAAGGACTGACTCAGCATATGGAAAAGTCAAAACAACCTTCGGTGAAATTAAAAGTAAGAGTGATAACATTAAGAGTGCAATTGGAGTTCCATTGTTAACTGCAGAGGAGAGAGAGGACAGGTGTAAAGAGTACATTGAAGACCTCTCTGTAGAGGAAGACTTGTCTGGTGGCGTGACGGAAGAAGAAACAGGAAGTGATAAAGAAGACATAGGGGACCCAGTATTCGAATAAGAATTTAAAAGAGCTTTGGAAGACTTAAGGTCGAATAAGGCAGAAGGGGTAGATAATATTCCATCAGAATTTAAAATCATTGGGAGAGGTAGCAACAAAACGACTATTCACGTTGGCGTACAGAATGTGTGAGTCTGGTGATATACCATCTGACTTTCGGTAAACGAGGTTTATCGCACAATCAGCTTTACAAGCCGGCCGGAGTGGCCGAGCGGTTCTAGGCGCTACAGTGTGGAACCGCGCGACGGCTACGGTCGCAGGTTCGAATCCTGCCTCGGGCACGGATGTGTGTGATGTCCTTATGTTAGTTAGGTTTAAGTAGTTCTAAGTTCTAGGGGACTGATAACCTGAGAAGTTAAGTCCCATAGTGCTCAGAGCCTTTTCAACCATCTGAATCAGCTTAACAGGCCATGGATCCAAGCTACTGAGAAGAATAGTATACATAAGAACAGAAAAGAAAGTTCAGGATGTGTAAGATGAGAATCAGTTTTAGTTTAGGAAAAGCAAATGCACCAGAGAGGCACTTCTGACGCCGTTGATCATGGAAGCAAGAGTAAAGAAAAATCAAGACAAGCTCATAGGATTTGTCGACTTGGAAAAAGCGTTCGATAATATCAAGTGGTGCAATATGTTCGAAACTCTTAGATAAATAGGGGTAAGCTATACAGAACGGCGGGTAACATGCAGTATATGCAGCAGCCAAGAGGAAACAATAAGGGTGGACGACCAAGTTCGGGGCGCTCAGATTAAAAACGGTTGTAAGACAGGAACGTAGTCCTTCGCCCCTACTATTCAAGCTATTCATCCACGAAGCAATGATGGACGTAGGAAATGTTCAAGAGTGGAATTAAAATCCGAGGTGAAAGAATACCAGTGATAAGATTCGCTGATGACATTGCTATCCTCAGTGAAAGTGAAGAATAATTAGAGGATTTGTTGAGTGGAATGAACAGTCTAACAACACAGAAACGAAATGAGAATAAATCGAAGGAAGACGGAAGTAACGGGAAGTAGCAGAAATGAATCGCAGAAGAGAATCGCAGCATTTGAGGTGTGGTGTTAGAGAATAATGTTTAAAATTAGGTAGACTGGTAAGGTATGCAGAATCAGCAAGGACAGGAATATTTATAAATACTGACAAGAAAAACGGAACAACTTCCATGGTGCAAGAAGGAGCTGTAGAAGGTAAAAGCTGCAGCGGGAGACAGCGACTGTAAAACATCTAATAAGTAACTAAGGACGTAGGTTGAAGTATGGATGCCATCTGATGCTTAGAAGAAAGCAAGTTTCAACTGAACATACCGATATCGGAAGTCGACTCCGTCCGTGAATGTAATGATGATGTGGCGTGCGAAATCATACATGCACAAACTGAAAGTGAAAAAACCACTTACAAGACTTCTTTTGTGTTTATACTACACTTATAATGCAGGTTGGGTGAGATATATCTGTATCGTAGCCCAAGGTTAGGCTAGAAGTTGAAAATTTCGTTGTGAGTTACCATAGCAAACGAATATCACTACGAAAGCTTAGATGTAGTAAATTACCGATCTGTAGCGTAGCCTTCGGCCTAGATTTGTTGTAAGATACTGAAGCGGTATCGAACGCTTCAGTTAATCCGAAAAATAGAAGAGATAAGCTAAGAAGGCGCTACTATTTGTTGTTGTTGTTGTGGTCTTCAGTCCTGAGACTGGTTTGATGCAGCTCTCCATGCTACTCTATCCTGTGCAAGCTTCTTCATCTCCCAGTACCTACTGCAACCTACATCCTTCTGAATCTGCTTAGTGTATTCATCTCTTGGTCTCCCTCTACGATTTTTACCCTCCACGCTGCCCTCCAATGCTAAATTTGTGATCCCTTGATGCCTCAAAACATGTCCTACCAACCGATCCCTTCTTCTAGTCGTGCCACAAACTTCTCTTCTCCCCAATCCTATTCAATACCTCCTCATTAGTTACGTGATCTACCCACCTTATCTTCAGCATTCTTCTGTAGCACCACATTTCGAAAGCTTCTATTCTCTTCTTGTCCACACTAGTTATCGTCCATGTTTCACTTCCATACATGGCTACACTCCACACAAATACTTTCAGAAACGACTTTCTGACATTTAAATCTACACTCGATGTTAACAAATTTCTCTTCTTCAGAAACGATTTCCTTGCCATTGCCAGTCTACATTTTATATAGCAAAATTCCTTTACTACTTTAAGTGTCTCATTTCCTAATCTGATTCCCTCAGGATCACCCGATTTAATTTGACTATATTCCATTACCCTCGTTTTGCTTTTGTTGATGTTCATCTTATATCCTCCTTTCAAGACACTGTCCATTCCGATCAACTGCTCTTCCAAGTCTTTTGCTGTCTCTGACAGAATTACAATGTCATCGGCGAACCTCAAAGTTTTTACTTCTTCTCCATGAATTTTAATGCCTACTCCGAATTTTTCTTTTGTTTCCTTTACTGCTTGCTCAATATACAGATTGAATAACATCGGGGAGAGGCTACAACCCTGTGTCACTCCTTTCCCAACCACTGCTTCCATTTCATGCCCCTCGACTCTTACAACTGCCATCTGATTTCTGTACAAATTGTAAATAGCCTTTCGCTCCCTGTATTTTACCCCTGCCACCTTCAGAATTTGTAAGAGAGTATTCCAGTGAACATTGTCAAAAGCTTTCTCTAAGTCTACAAATGCTAGAAACGTAATTTTGCCTTTTCTTAATCTTTCTTCTAAGATAAGTCGTAAGATCAGTATTGCCTCACGTGTTCCAACATTTCTACGGAATCCAAACTGATCTTCCCCGAGGTCCGCTTCTACCAGTTTTTCCATTCGTCTGTAAAGAATTCGCGTTAGTATTTTGCAGCTGTGACTTATTAAACTGATAGTTCGGTAATTTTCACATCTGTCAACACCTGCTTTCTTTGGGATTGGAATTATTATATTCTTCTTGAAGTCTGAGGGTATTTCGCCTGTCTCATACATCTTGCTCACCAGATGGTAGAGTTTTGTCATGACTGGCTCTCCCAAGGTCATCAGTAGTTCAGTAGTTCCCGGGGCCTTGTTTCGACTCAGGTCTTTCAGTGCTCTGTCAAACTCTTCACGCAGTATCTTATCTCCCATTTCATCTTCATCTACATCCTCTTCCATTTCCATAATATTGTCCTCAAGTACTTCGCCCATGTATAAACCCTCTATATACTCCTTCCACCTTTCTGCCTTCCCTTCTTTGCTTAGAACTGGGTTTCCATCTGAGCTCTTGATATTCATACAAGTGGTTCTCTTCTCTCCAAAGGTCTCTTTAATTTTCCTGTAGGCAGTATCTATCTTACCCCTAGTGAGACAAGCCTCTACATCCTTATATTTGTCCTCTAGCCATCCCTGCTTAGCCATTTTGCAGTTCTTGTCGATTTCATTTTTGAGACGTTTGTATTCCTTTTTGCCTGCTTCATTTACTGCATTTTTATATTTTCTCCTTTCATCAATTAAATTCAATATTTCTTCTGCTACCCAAGGATTTCTATTAGCCCTCGTCTTTTTACCTACTTGATCCTCTGCTGCCTTCACTACTTCATCCCTCAGAGCTACCCATTCTTCTTCTACTGTATTTGTTTCCCCCATTCCTGTCAATTGTTCCCTTATGCTCTCCCTGAAACTCTCTACAACCTCTCGTTCTTTCAGTTTATCCAGGTCCCATATCCTTAAATTCCCACCTTTTTGCAGTTTCTTCAGTTTCATTCTGCAGATCATAACCAATAGATTGTGGTCAGAATCCACATCTGCCCCTGGAAATGTCTTACAATTTAAAACCTGGTTCCTAAATCTCTGTCTTACCATTATATAATCTATCTGATACCTTTTAGTATCTCCAGGATTCTTCCAGGTATACAACCTTCTTTTATGATTCTTGAACCAAGTGTTAGCTATGATTAGGTTATGCTCTGTGCAAAATTCTACAAGGCGGCTTCCTCTTTCATTTCTTCCCCCCAATCCATATTCACCTACTATGTTTCCTTCTCTCCCTTTTCCTACACTCGAATTCCAGTCACCCATGATTATTAAATTTTCGTCTCCCTTCACTACCTGAATAATTTCTTTTATCTCATCATACATTTCATCAATTTCTTCATCATCTGCAGAGCTAGTTGGCATATAAACTTGTACTACTGTAGTAGGCATGGGCTTTGTGTCTATCTTGGCCACAATAATGCGTTCACTATGCTGTTTGTAGTAGCTAACCCGCACTCCTATTTTTTTTATTCATTATTAAATCTACTCCTGCATTACCCCTATTTGATTTTGTATTTATAACCCTGTAATCACCTGACCAAAAGTCTTGTTCCTCCTGCCACCGAACTTCACTAACTCCCACTATACCTAACTTTAACCTATCTATTCCCTTTTAAGTTTTCTAACCTACCTGCCCTATTAAGGGATCTGACATTCCACGCTCCGATCCGCAGAACGCCAGTTTTCTTTCTCCTGATAACGACGTCCTCTTGAGTAGTCCCCGCCCGGAGATCCGAATGGGGGACTATTTTACCTCCGGAATATTTTACCCAAGAGGACGCCATCATCATTTAATCATACAGTAAAGCTGCATGTCCTCGGGAAAAATTACGGCTGTAGTTTCCCCTTGCTTTCAGCCGTTCGCAGTACCAGCACAGCAAGGCCGTTTTGGTTAATGTTACAAGGCCAGATCAGTCAATCATCCAGACTGTTGCCCCTGCAACTACTGAAAAGGCTGCTACTATTTATTGCCTCCTAAATATTATTTGATATTTGTTTTCGTGTCTGTTCTCTAGACAAAATTATTATTTATGTTTTGGAATGGCTGGTCGATGCTTTTCAGATTCTTTCAGCTCTTGTCAAGAACATCCACTATGAATTTTGTGTCGGTCATTAAAAATGTCCACTATGAATTTCGATTTGGTCATTTCGTCATTGATAGTTCCATAATTTTTATCCTATATTTCGACTCTTTGTCGCAGAGTCTCAATTTCACTGTTTGGATGCCGAATTGCACACCAGACAGCTCTGACAACACACACAAATTTGGCGCCGACAGGTAAAGGAAAACGACTACTCGTGACAGTAGGCTACGGGCACTGGAGCAGATTCATTTGTCGTGAGTAGCCTTTTAAGATAAGATGGCCCCTCCGTAAAAGGGGCTCTAGGTTTTCGTATGAGGTGCAACACATCAACGTTATTGTCAATGAATGAATGAATGAATGAATGAATGAAGCTAATGAGACATTACAGCAGATTGAGATGGAATTTGCTGCACTCAAAAGGTGTCATTCACTGCTAACAAAATCGAGACTGGGGGAAAAATAGATGATTTCATTGTTATAGTGCTGTAGCGCAGAAGATACTACTGAACTGTCTTCCACACCGTAACTACAATATCGCTTAAATTATTTGGCATATAATGTTGAACCTCCAAAGCTGCAACGTTGTCGAGCAAGTACTGTTCTACAAACAGCCGCCACGGCGGCCCGCTCTTCGCTGCTATACGCGATTGCGATAAAGTAACTCCTGGAAAAATAACGACAAAAAACTGAAATTAACGTATTGGATATGTAGCGTCTCTAGGCAGGTCAAGTATCTGTTCTTAATTTTAATTTAGGACAAAGTAATGTTAATTTTTAAAACATGTGGAAATTTCTCATATGAGAAGAAGCTTTAAACTTAGTTCGTTGTGCAACAGATCTTTCCATTGCTTTTGCTACGTAAGCTTAAGGAAACTGGGCTGTTTTACAATCTGTCAATGCTTAACTTCTAACAGGTGTGAAGTTCACTGTATCTACCTTTCACAAAAATTACGTAAAAATTCTGGAATTAAAGCACGGTACTAATTTCTATATTATCTCTATGTATGTCAAAAATCTATTCTTAATTTTAGTTTGGACCGGAATAGATGAGATGTTCGCTCTCAGAATAACGTCCTATTTGACAATTGTTAGACACAATGCTTTTGGCAGCTCATTGAGAGCCGATAATGCCAGTTTCCCACTAGTTTATTGGTGGCTGGAGCAGTACAAATATCTTTTGTCGGACTTTATTTTGAATCAGTACACAATAAAATCCTAAAAAGAGGACAGAATTGCGACGATCACTTACTAAGAATAAAAAATACTAGATTTCCCAAGGCAGCGTTGGATTACATGCCGAGGAAAGAAGAGACGACCGAGGACACCACGGAGACAACTGTGAAGCCCGAACGGGCAAGAAGGTAAAATTCATGAAGTGAAGGAGAAGATTTTATGTTCTTGATGGGTGCTATGATCTACAGGAAACGATCAACGTCAGTTTGACTACTCTCTGCCTCCACAGCCGAGCGGTCAGTGCATCTGACTTTTATGCGGAGGACCCAGGTTCAGTTCTCGGTTCTGTCAAGGATTTTTCTGTGGTGGAAGAACTGGAACGGGGTGCATTCACCCTCGTGATGTCAACTGAGTAGCTCCTTGATTGAGGAACCGCGGCTCCAAGATCTGGAAAGTCGGCCACGACCAGGAGAGTGGTGTGCCGGCCAAATGCCGCTCCATGTCGCAGCAGCATGAGGCCATGCGGCAGAGGACGACACGGTTACCGGGCGACATCGCGTGTTCTTCGGAGCCTGATGCAGACGTTCACCATTCTCCCATATGTCTCGCATATGTCATCATCTCCGCAGTTCTATCCTCGAAGCTCGTGGTAACAGGATGCCTATGTCTTCCCTTATCTCCACGATTGTAGTTACCGGAAAATAAAATAAAGAAATGGGGTAAAAGTACGTAGGTCTATTGGGAGAGAAGTTAGCATCGTGTTATTTTAGCCCATCAAGAAATTTGCGAACTTTTGCCCCACAACCTCTACTTTGACCTGTGTAGTCCCTCCTGACATAGACAAGCATTTTTTGTTGGTGTTTATTTACTTTAGATGCCTACCCACCTTAGAGAACTTAAATTAATTTTTCATTGGAAGAAGAAGAAGAAGAAGAAGCAATAGTTCAGCACTATATTTCCCCCCAATAAACGCTTTTCGGTCCTCCGAGAAATACTTTTTGCTCTAACTCTCAGATGATTACATTTACTTTTGTAAATCACCGAAAAATAAAGGGTTCCTAATTTATTTTCCGTGTATTTATTGTAATCATTTTTATTTTCTTCAGTATGCGCTGCGCATTCCTACCTCAGGCCCAAATACTCTAACCCTCAGTATTGGGAACGAGAACGCAAAATTATTTTTTTAGAAAAACCTTTATTACTCATCTAATAATAATTAGATGACAATGAAACTTCTACGCAATGTTACTAAGGTGTCAAACTAGGTGTTGCGAGCTTAATTGATACAGTATTGCTGCAGTTGTTTTTAAAAACGTTTAGTAAAACCGAAAATTCCTTTCTTTACCCACTTGCCCTACACAGTTTCAAACTGTAACACTTGACTTATCGTATTAAACCTTTAACATAATATTATTGCTTTTAGAGAGTAGATTACGACAGAATTTTTAATTTTTATTTAGGTAAGTAATTGTATGAAATATTGGAAGTAAAAATTTTTACCCCTAAAAGCTTTCAGATAGGCAAACTGTTATTTTGACCACTGGAATAACCGACTCGAACGAAATCGTTCCATTCCCTCGTGACGAGTGACTCTAAAAAGTAACAAGGATATGAGTAAGCACTTGAAAATGCCAAATTACCGTCATAAGTTGACAGTGTGAAGTAAATGACTTCTGTCACAGCAAAGCCAAGGCTGGAACTGTTTTTAATAGTTTTTTAGTTTTCTCATCGATATTAAAAAAGCAATGGATTGCTGGCGGTGCTTCTATACAATGACTGCTCTGTCACCAGACATGATAAAAATGAACTTCTTCTTCTGGCGGCATTTGAAGTAAGTTTACCCTAGCCCAGTCGAATTTCTCGGTACGTGATTGTCAGGATTACAGCAGCCACAGGATCAGTATGCTAAAGTCTTGGAGTTCTTGAGTGAGTAAGGCAGTCTATGGTGCGCCGCAGTACACCCAACCATGACCATGGTTAACGTCTTGAGCAATACCTGCAAGACAAGAGTTCTTCATTTTTTACGTTCTGTTCTGTAAACTGCGAGGAATAGATTGTCCTAATCCTGAGGAATGTTGCGTTACTCAGTGTTTCTTGTTGTGCGATTTAGTGATTGCACATTATAGGCTTTTTCAGTGTTGGAAGGTACATGATTAGCCTTTTCCCGGAGGCCTCTGAGGCCTTACACCACAGTACTCATAAAATATCCCTAAACAAGCTAATAAATTTTGTCGATGGACTTTGGCTACAATCTGAATACTTTAGACACTTTTGTGAAAAAGGAACCAATCAAATGCAAGCAGATCGTAATTTTTTCTGGCTGATTTGCTTCGAGCAACTGAGAGTTTTGAGTGTGATGTTCGCAACTACGGCCCCCAGTAACTTAATTAGTTCTTTGGCTAGTCTGTGCAGCGTTAAAACGTTATCCCTCCGTGGAGCAGATTGAGACAGCGCTATATATAACTTAATGAACTGTACTTTCACCACTGGAATTATTCGTACCGTCTCATCTACTTTAAGGTAGTGAGTGCTACCGAGCACGAAACGGCGCCTGAGCGCTAGACTCCCGTCGCTGTCAGCGAAACTTGCGGCCTGCCTAGCGGTAAAGGGGACAGAATGCTGTACGTCATTTCAAGTTCGTCTCAGATTTTAATTTTTAATTACGAACTACATCAAATCATTTGTGATTTGTGCTGCAGTAATTCGTGCCTTTGATAAACGAGAGACAGAGAGAGCTGCTGGAATAAATTTTCTACGCCTTGATAAGCGATAATAAGGTGGAGATTAAAGTTTAAGACGACAGGCCTGTAGGATTGACAATAATTATAATGCATCGAGTACGTACACAATAAAAAACGGGAAAAAAGAAGAAAAAGGAGCAAGGATATAATATGTGTCGAAGACTGGTAACGAAGATTACTGCGTATGTGGACTCAGCGAGTAATTTAGCAATAGCTGTCATTATTTCAAAAGCTTAAGTCATTATATTTGAAATTGGGGAAATGTTTTAACTTCTCAGATGTTGCGTCATTTTATTCCATTTCGAGCACTTCGAATAGAGAAAGCCTTTCGATAACCTCTATTTCGTGAGGAAGCACTGATAGTAATTTGGAATGTAAGGATCTGATGAACGTTTGTATGTAAGGACTGTATTTGAAGATTGATATTTAAGCCTGTAAGTCAACAAAACAAAACTCCTGGTAAGTATGCCTTATGGTCTTATGTAACCAGGATAATTATCTGTAGGAAGCAGTAACGTGATGAAACATGAATCTCTTGGTAATTTATCATAAACTGGAATTTAAGGCAAGACTCCCTGGTTGTCACTTCGATCTAGGAAGTTGGAATTACCGAAGATAGGCAAAACTAGTCTCCGGACGGTTTTCATTTGGATGTAGCTGAAGGAAAGTATTTGTAAAATATGACATGAGGCAGTAAACCATATACATTTCGGCATACGGGTACAATATTTTCATTCCAGTCAGAGTGTCCGTACGGTATTTTATCAAGATCGCTAAATGAGCAACTGGACTGGATTTATGTGTTATTTGGAAAGACATGTGGAAAGGAATCATGCATATGTGAACTAATTAGATGTTGCTGCATTGTGAACATTTTAGTGGACTTCATCCTTTCTGTTTTCGTGCACATCCATTAACAACTGAGACATCTTCGTTAACAGAATTTATATCTCGACTGACGCTCTGTTACAGCAGATTGACTGAGAGTATGGAAGATCTGTCATTAACATACAGGGTAAATAACAAAGACCCCAATAACAATACTTGACGGATAACCTATATTATGGTTGGCTGTTTGATTTGAGAGAGGGGACCAAACAACGAGGCGATCGATCCCTTATGTTATGGCTCTCCATTGCCTTTTTCGTTCCACTGGTTATGCACTGTTGGCGCTCTGCAAGATATGATTCACATTATTTCTGAGTCGTGACCAGAAAATGAGTTTTTCCTGTTTGGGATTAGTGCGTCGGAATCCACAGCGTCGATAGCGTTGTTGAGACTGGGCGCGATTTGTTTATTCATAACCATCTTCTCGTCGCAGGTCTTTTTGATTAGAGACTTTCAAGAATGAAATCGTTCTTCATTGAAGGAAAATGGAAACATACGTTATCGAGTCATATTTTTATGGTAAATATTAGCTGTTATTGAAAGTAAGAAACAACTGCAGCACACACAAATCTAGAAGAACTGGATGTGGTTCACTTGTACTTGGGGCCATTCTGTCTGCAGAGATTTTCGAAGATGGTGAAGAGTAAGCGGCAGAGGATCCACGTACGGAACCTAACGATCGATTTTTCTCCAGGGCGAAATGTAGGCTAAACAAGTACTTCAGTGCTTCTCTAGCCCTTAGCGACAACTTAAATCCAGGTATCAAGTAGTATTACAGTATTATTCTTTTCTGACTGCTGCAGTGCACATCTCACCCTCTTCCCTGTGTTTGTGATTGTAATCTGGTTCACTGATGCATATCTTAAAGCTCGGAAATCAGAATCAACTTTCTCTCCTCCAATGCCTCCCCAAGAAAAATGATGAGTGTTATTTCTAGACAGGTATTCGAATCGAGTACTAGGAAGATACCGCATTAGTGGGATTTAGAAAGATCTGCTATGGAAACGGGACAGCTCAGATCATCAGATGTAAAAATTAATTGACTAGGAAGTTGGAATTTTGCCATTAACTTGTTAAGGCGTTTCACACCAAATTTTCCCAACAATTTCCGTGCTAACGATGTCAGAGTCGTCGAGTCTTTGAGAACCAAGATTCTTTCGCTTTATGAGATGCAAGGACTTGCGAGGAAGTGTTCATCGTTTATAGCAGCGATTAGGCAACACAAATCTAATGAACGATGACAGTTCTTTTTTGGTGGGCAACCAGTCTTCTGAGTGGTTCGACGCGGCCCGGCACGAATTTCTGTTGTGTCAGACAGGTCAACTGAGTGGCATCTCTACCCTATGTCAATTAATTGTTGGATGTATTCTAGTCTCTGCCTTTCCATACAGTTTTTACCCTCTAGTACTACGGCAGTTATTACTCGACCTCTTGAGAAATGTCCCATCACCCTGTCGCTTCTTCTCGTCTTCAGTGTTCTGCATATATTCCATTCCTCGTTGGTAATACAAAGAACCTACTCATATCTGTAACACCAAATTTGAAACGTTTCGATTCTCTTCTTCTACGGTATTCCCATAATCCATGATTCAATTCCATGAAATAATGTGCTCAGACCCTACATTCTCTGACATTTGTTCCTCAGTTTAAGGGCCAAGTTTGATACTAACAGACTTCTGTTGGCCAGAAATACCCTCTCTAACTGCGCTAACCTTCTCTTTATGTCGTTGCTTCGGCTGTCATATGTTATTTTGCTTCCAATGTAGCAGAATTTCTTAACTTCATCTACTTCGTGGTCCCCACTGGTGTTTATAGCTCTCCGAAACCCAAACTGGTGGTCATGTAATGGGTCAGTCTTTTTTTAAAAATTTTGCTGTGTGCAGAGTTTTTCACAGTTCCTGTTAAAGGCATCTAGTTATTTCTGAAGCCATTTTGACTATTTATCGACCGTGACTGTCTCAAGAAATATGTAAAGGTTTTTTTTATATTATCGCTACCATTCACAAAATTTGTCAACTATTATATTTCTTATTTATTTTGCGACATGTTTCGAGGGTTATACGTCATCTTCAGGCTAAATGGAATTACAAAAACAACTTGACAATAAGGTCATACTGATGTTACATAGTTTTTTCGTAAATGCTGTGGTCATCCTGTGGAAGAAGAGGAAATTTAGTTAGAGGCGATGACACTTTGGAAGCTGGACTCATGACCAGTTGTTGTCGAGACGACTTCGTAGATAAAGTTCTGATAATGAATCCATATCTGGGAAAGCTCAGTTTAGAAATAAAAGAAGTTTGAAGATCGGATCACTTTCAAATCTGCCGCTGAACGGTACACATGCTGTGGAGACAAAACCATTAAATACTTACTTTTAATTAAAAAATATATTGTTGTGAAATCCACGTCTATAATTTTGAAAAGTAATGCAAATACGTGGCCCTTCAAGCACATTTAGTATAAACAAAAGAACGTGCGTTGCATATTGTCGAATATGGTGACGACCGCGGAAAACTATACAGTTCTTAACTGATATCAGTGACGGCTGGCAGACGTCTGGCAACCTGGTATCGCGCTTTCATCTGTTTCCACCTAGTAGTTATTACGTTGTGTTACTTCATCTTCATAGTCCTTAAGCTTTGCAGGCAGTGTATGTGTACAACACAAAAGGGAGAATGGTTCAAATGGCTCTGAGCACTATGGGTCTTAACTTCTTTGGTCATCAGTCCCCTAGAACTTCGAACTACTTAAATCTAACTAACCTAAGGACATCACACACATCCAGACCCGAGACAGGATTCGAACCTGCACCTGAACCGTAGCAGACGCGCGGTTCCAGACTGTAGCGTCTAGAACCGCTCGGCCACTCCGGCCGGCACAAAAGGGAGAATATATTATTAAATTTGTAGGTGATTTGGGGGTATACAGGCTGTGGCATGGAATCGAACAGAGCGTGGATGGCAGATTCTTATACGTCTGCACACTGTTTCATGTCTGTGCCAGAGTTCAGCAATTGCAGTGGCTGTAAGTAGTGGCCTACCAATCTCACGGTAACCCATGACTATGAGTTTTCTCTGTTGTGTACTGCTTTGTTCACAATGGTAGGGTGGGATGAACTACAGCGTGGTGCAGCAGCTGTCGGTTTAGGGAAGCTGCACGGGAGCAGAAATGATTAGCCAACACGTAAATACAGTAAACAGAAGTTTTCCTTAACTTGTAGCTTTAACTAAACGTTGCGAAGGAACTTTACAGAAGAACATACAGCTATTACAAGACTCAAACTAAGGAGTTTCGTGCAGTGTGAGGCTATCAAAAAATGGTTCAAATGGCTCTGAGCACTATGGGACTTAACATCTGAGGTCATCAGTCCCCTAGAACTTAGAACTATTTAAACCTAACTGACCTAAGGACATCACACACATCCATGCCCGAGGCAGGATTCGAACCTGCGACCGTAGCAGTCGCGCGGTTCCGTACTGAGCTCCTAGAACCGCTAGACCACCGCGGCCGGCTGTGTGAGGCTATCGCTACTAAGTCATGAGCGAACTGTCGGAGGCTGACTAAGACTGAAGACTGTCGAAGACTGCGACTGAGACTTGTCTGTAAAGCTGCCGCCGGCCATACTATATTGAGGCTGAAGGTGTGGCTCAGTGGGCGCGCATCATTGGATCTGCTGTTTCCCCAGGCGATCACTGTCGGCGTCTGCCGGAAACGTACGTTTCTGTTGCTAACTGTGAGGCGACAGTGGAGGTGGTATCGATCTGTGATACCATATTCGCCACCCTTAACATGTCAGAAGTGTAGCGCCTGCTGTCAAAATTACCAGCTACCTGAACGGATCATGTTGTGTATCCAGTGGCATCCGATATCTTGTGTCATAAAGTCGCGCAGGAGCTCATCGACAATTATGTAAAACTGACCATGTCCTATGTCACAGCTTTATTAAGCCACTAAAATTAACAGATCGCTTGTTGTTGAGTATTATATTTGATAACGCATTTCAAGCGTAGCTCACCATCAGAACATCCGACAATACATAAACTGCATACACACATACACTGTGTCACATAATTACTTTCTTGACATCTGTGACCTGTTGTGCATATTGTCCTTTAAAAAAAACTACCAGTTGGCTGAGCACTGATGCCAAGAATGTAATTATGTGACACTGTCACAGCATGTTCTCCAAGTAAGTCTCAGGGAATGTTTTGTATTCCGTGTGCCTCAGTTCTAAATAAGTGTTTCGTTGCTGGTTAAGTGGTTCTCATGGTATCATATCTCTTATCTCGTCTTTATCTATTTCTTCTGCCATTTCTTAAGTCGGAAGTAATGAAGTACGTTAGCAGCCAAAAGCAAAAATTTTCTGACAAATAAACTGATATTTATCTTCCTTCGTGCAGTGTCTTGAAAGCTCTTTGGGAACTAATAATCAAATGTTCAATTAATAGAACGTATTCATTCATGTCTGATCCACAAACGACTGCCTTGAGTTATGGGAAAAGTTTGATGTCATGAAACTAAAGCAAGTATTTCCACAGGAGTAGTGTTGGTTTGTTAGCACCAATCTTCTCCTCCACATGAGTTGCCAAATGATTCTCCTCTTGTGTAGAGACACTTAATGGTTCAAATGGCTCTTAGCACTATGGGACTTAACATCTATGGTCATAAGTCCCCTAGAACTCAGAACTACTTAAACCTAACTAACCTAAGGACAGCACGCAACACCCAGTCATCACGAGTCAGAGAAAATCCCTGACGCCGCCGGGAATCGAACCCGGGAACCCGGGGACACTTAATGAATTCAAATAATGTGTGACGTCAACAATGAAAGATTTCGTCATCACTCTACTTAAGCTCAACTCAATTTTATTCCTGACCAGTTCAGCCAGCACCCACCGTCATACTATGTCAGAAAACAAGTGCATCATATCATCTTTGAGGTTGACATTATAATGAAGTTCTAATAACTGTCTTTCCAGCTCACAACAGTGCGATGGCCTTTTAAGCCCTTTGTTTGGCCCTTAAACGATACGGTAAGTAAGGTAAATCCCATTCAGCATTGAATGAGTGACTTCTGCACTTTTTATTTTTTGGACAAGTGCTTGGACGCCGTAGTACTCATGCAGAACGTAAATGTAATTTAAGTTAGTCAGTAACTGCTTGGTGTCTGACAAAGAGAATGTTCAGGTACAGCGGCGTCTGGCTGGAGCCATCACTTCCTCCCCGTACCTCAGCCGAGCTGGCCACTGCGCTCGGAGCGCTAGGCGGGAGCGCGGTCGGAGCGCGGCCAGGTTTGTTATATTGTATCCATTTTCTATATTTCAGTCAGTCGTCGAATATTCCGTTGTGAAACTTTCCAACCGCCTCTGGTTCTTTCAGTCTCGCCTTGCACAGGCGCAATTCGTGCTCAAGTCTCTGAGACAGAGCTGCCCCAAATTATACACACCGAAGCGCCAAGGAAACTGGTATAGGCATGCCTATTCACATACAGTGATATGTAAACAGACAGAATACGGCGCTACAGTCGCCAGCACCTTTACAAGATAACAAGCGTCTGGCGCAGTTGTTAGATGTACAGATACAATGGCAGGTTATCAAGATTTAAATGAATTCGAACGTTGTGTTGTAGTCGGGGCACAAACGATGGGACACAGCATCTCCGAGGTAACGATGAACGGGATTTTCCCGCACGATCATTTAATGAGTGTACTGTGAATATCAGGAATCCAGTAAAACATCGAATCTCCAACATCGCTGCTGCCGGGCAAAGATCCTGCAAGAATGGGACCAACGACGACTAAAGAGAATCGTTCAACGTCACAGAAATGCAACCCTTCCGCAAATTGCTGGAGATTTCAATGCTGGGCCATCAACAAGTGTCAGCTTGCGAGCCATTCAACGAAACATCATGGGCTTTCGGAGCCGAAGGCCCAGTCGCGTAGCCTTGTTGACTGCACGACACGAAGCTTTACGCCTTGCCTGGGCCCGTCGACACCGACAATGGACTGCTGATAACTGGAAACATTTTGCCTGGTCGGACGAGTCTCGTTTCAAAGCGTATCGAGCGGATGGATGTGTACAGGTATGGAGACAACCCCATGAATTCATGGGTCCTCCATGTCAGCAGAGACTGTTCAAGCTGATGGAGGCTCTGTAATGCTGTGGGATGTGTGCAGTTGGAGTGATATGGGACCCCTAATATGTCTAGATACGACTCTGACAGGTGACGCGTACGTAACCATCCTGCCTGATCACCTGCATCCATTCCTGTCCATTGTGCATTTCGAGAGGCTTGGGCAATTCCAGCAGGACAATGCTACACGCCACGCGTCCGGAATTGCTACAAAGTGGCTCCAGAAACACTCTTCTGAGTTTAAACAATTCTGTTGGTCACCAAACTGCCCACACATTATTGAGCATATATGGGATGCCTTTCAACATGTTATTCAGATCTCCACTCCCTTCTTACCCTTGCGGATTTATGGATAGCCCTGCAGGATTCATGGTGTCATTTCCCTCCAGCACTACTTGAGACATTAGTCGAGTCCATGACACGCAGTGATTTCGCTGCTCTCGGGCTTTCATATAAGTACTTCTTTCTAGGAAGACGCCTTCGTTCTGTTGCAAAGTGAGTTTACTAAATGGTACATATATTAACCCTGAGATTTTTCGCAGCGAGGTCCAGAAAAGCACGAGTCTGCGCGTTGAGGCGTGGACGTGTCTGGCAGCCTTGCGCCCTGCCCCAGTGGACCTCACAATGCCCCAGAACGGCGACGGAAATTCTAGCGGGCGCTGTAGGTTTGTGTGCCCTTTGTCTCACTCGGTGAGCTGCCTGACCGCGGACAATCCAAGTTTACACTCCTACGGGACCTCGGCTGACACTCGTAAATCCGACAGCTATGGTGCTGTATACGCCATTACTGCTGCTTATGTATGTGATAATTTTAAAATATGCGTCCTTGAGGGGCACTGATCTCCAAACTTTACCTATAAGTCATCAAAAAAACAAATCCTCGTGAAAACAAAGTCAATCTGCACGGTTTGCATTCCCAAGCATGTAATGTACGTTGCGCCAGCATGCTGACATTAATGTTCTACAATTTTATGACAATTAATGACTACAGTGCTCTCTGGTAAGCGGGCCACGTGAACTGATGACTCATGTTTGCTGTTACGACTAGGGTCACGATCTCAGCCCAGTTAAGTACCACCATAGCTGCAGCCACCAGGAGCGCGAAATTGTGTAACGCAACGTGCAGAGTGATCCACGAGGGGGGATATGTGCTTGAGGAGACCAGCCAGATGTGTACAACTAGACGCTCTTCACAACGACTGTTTGCAGTGGACTTGCCAACGTCTACGCTAGCCTGCAGTAAAATGAGGGACCATTCTTTCCACTTAAGTGCCACAGTCTACCCTGCCTGACAAAAAAAGTGGACCAACCAACAACACGGTCGGACGTCAACGTACTTTTTATAGATGCACATCAGCAGCGGGTATGAAAAGGATTAGAGTTTCAGTTTTCTGCGACACCTAGAAAGGCCACAAGAGTTATTAGTGCTGTTCGTTTTTATTTTTGTCCCGGGCTAGTTAGGATACAAGGGACGTCAAAAGCGTTAATTGTTAAGTTATCACTGTGAAGAACACGGAGAATCTCCGTATTCGTGTGGGATAGCTCTATCAGCGCCTGTCAGAGTTTGAAAGGGGCCTGACTGAAGGTTTCCATTTGGCCAGCTGATGTATCTGTGTAGTACCCAGATTTGTGGGGCATTCGAATGTGATAGTGACGCGATGTTGGACTGCATGGGAACATGAGAGAAGTTATACTCATTGTCAATATACTGGTGGACTACTCGTAAGCCTGACCACCACAAGGGAGGATCGCTGTATTGTGCACCAAGTGCATCGTAATCCCTTCACATTTTCACCTGCAGAATGAGTAATGGACGCCTTGCTACACTGTGTGTCACTCCATACCATTGGTTATAGACTAGCAGCACCTGGACTGGGAAATTACCGTGCCTTGCGTATGCTGCCCTCAACGCCGCAACACAGATAGTTGCGTTTGGAGTGGTGTCGTGGCAGGGACGCATGGGCAGCTGGTGAATGGCGTCGCGCTGTGTTCAGCTTAGAATCACGGTTCTGCACTACCCCGGATGACCATCGTTGCCGAGGTTGGCTTCGACCTGAGCGAGTCCCTGTTCTCCCAATGCACACAGCGGTGTTGCTGCTGGCGTCACGGTGTGCGGAATCTTCGGTTATCACTCCAGGTTACGGCTGTCAGTGACTGAGGAAGCTCTGACGGCACACCAGTACCTCACGGATGTCCAGCGCCCTCTTTCGTTACTTCTCAAGCGACACAATTGTGATGATGCTATTTTTCGACAGAACAATGCTCGTCCAGAAATGGGTGAGACCTGGTAGTCAAGGGAAGAGAGGATTCGGTTACGATTGTGGACGGGGCCGTAGTCAGTTACTATTGGTTGCCTTCTATAGTTATACACATTTATTTCAAAACAGTAATTCCAGACTCAACAAGAAATTTAAAAAGCCGCACATTATTAATGAAGGAATGAACTGTGTAAATAATAGTGTTTTTAGTGCATTACAATTTAGCAATCACCATAACATACAGATACAACAGATAATGTTTTAAAAACAAGCGACTGTGATCACGGCTGAAGCCCTTATACACCAAGAAAGGCAATAAATTAAGAATGTTTTAGAAGGCGCTGCAATTTACAGCCTACAAATATTAAAATATTACAGGTAAGTAGCCACAAACACAACAGAAGGCATCATAACCTTTAATATAGGCATTACAAGGTATTATAATAAATAATACAATAATAAAACGCAAGGACCAGTCACAGATGGTGCCCCAGGAATCGACCTCTGATAACAAACACTTTCCCGAGCGATGAGATAGGCAGCCAAGAGTTGCATTCACTTCACAAGATGGAAAATCAGACTAGTGGCATTCCAACGAATGACTAATGATAACTTGCTGAAGCTACCTGACGGCCGACAAACCAAATACAACGCTGGAACAATACGCCAAAGCCGGAACCGGTGCCGGCCAGAGTGTCCGAGCGGCTCTAGGCGCTACAGTCTGGAACCGCGCGACTGCTGCGGTCGCAGGTTCGAATCCTGCCTCGGGCATGGATGTGTGTTATGTCCTTAGGTTAGTTAGGTTTAAGTAGTTCTAAGTTCTAGGTGACTGATGACCTCAGATGTTAAGTCCCATCGTGCTCAGAGCCATTTGAACCATTTTGAACCGGAACCGGCGGTCTGCACTACGTCCCAGAATACAGTGTTTAGAGCCCCTGGAACGAGAAAGGAATCACTAGTACCAGAGTAAAAAAAATTACCAGCCGGCCTACAACAAAGAAAGCTGTCAAAACTACATGCCTTACCAGACAGCAGTGGCAAGGCGAGGAAAGTACACTGCCGTTACATACACTAAACCCCAGGGCAGGTAACTGGGACGTTAGCGGCCACCAGGCAGGAAAAATACCGCTGGTTGAACTTAACAAATTGTAACAAGCTGGAAGCAGTAAATAGTCATACGAAGCCGACGAAAGCTAATCAGATCCGCCTTCCCCAAGCACTCCACTCGCTGCTCTTCGCCTCGGCGACACTTCGAGCAGCAACATGAATCCAAGTCACTGGAGAATCGCGAGATGTCACAATGGTGGAGGTCTCTCTCTCTACTCGAGTTGAAATGCACTCATCTTAAAGCCTGCAGGATCCGGTTTACGACGAGGTCGTGCACCCTCGTGACCACAGCCCTTCCATCCGGCAGTCCATGCGCACCGCCAATGGTCCCGGCACATTCTGGCACTGAACTACCTGGCTCCTCCTGAGTCCCCAACCGAACTGCCATACTCACACGACATGGAAAAACAACAAAGTCGCCCCAAAGATAGGGCAACAGTACTACATATCGATAACCGCAGCTGCTGCCACTAGGGGACAGGCAACGCTTGCGTAACCGAATGGCACCAGTCAACACGAGAAGAAGACAACCAACCGCATTCATACCAACTAAACGATACTGTATGGCCTGCAACAGAGGGCGGAAACCTACAAACAGCACCATCGTGAGCCGCAGCACGGCTCAATGGCACCTGTCCCTAAGAACTCTCTAAGTGACGTCGAAGTACCCCTGTCGCCAGCAAGATCCCAGATCTGTCCCCAGTGTGCGGGATCAGCTTAGACATCCGCTCCGGTGCTAGTATCCAGGATATGAAGTCCCACTTCAAGAGCTGTGGGTCAGCCTGTCTCCGGCCAGGATAAAACGGCTTTATGACACCCATTCTCAAACCAAGTGCAAAGGGGTGCAAAGTAGTACATAAATGGCCTCATACTGCCAAGTTCTTTGCAAATTTCACTCTATTTTGTAATCACCCTCTCAACCTGTGAAGTTTCAGTTCGGTTCCTCCTCCCTTCCTGGGCCCTTTAATTCTTTTTTCAGGCAGTGTGCTTAGAAAAGTGGCAGTAGTCATCTTCCGATTTGACGAGCTTACAGTACACGTTATCATACGTAAAATGGATATGAAGCGATATGAAATCCCAATTGGACCATACAAACTTGTTTTGAACTGCTTAGTGGCTTGCAGATGATCAGCGTCTGGTGCGAAGGTTGGTAGCTGACTCTAAACATAAATAAATATGGCGATGCAAATAAACGCAAAGATAGATAATTATGGTGTAATACACGTAAATAAACGCAAAGATCTGATATCATTTGATTATGGCAGTCACTGGAATTAGTTACCTTCGTTTATTTAGCAGTATATGTTTGGAACGACAAATGATTCTACCTGTGGGAAAGGCAGATGCTAGAGTCATATTCATTCGAAGAATCCTGAGAAAATATAATTCGTGGAAGAAAGATATCGCTTACAAGACCCTCTTTCGACATGTTCTCGAGTACTGTTCGTTAGTTTGAGATCATTATCAACTTAGATTAAGGAAGAGACACAACAGATTTAAAAAAGAATTTTGCTGTTACTGACGAGTTTCTTTTGCTCGCGTGAGAGTGTCACATAAATGATCAGCTAAGTAAAATGGAAGACTTTCTGCACCGAGCAAAGCCTCACATTCTTCCAACAACAGTAAAGAAACATGATTATTCACCCACTTACACATCTGGTATAATGATCTTGAATCTAAGGTACAGTAGTTCAGACCTTACCGCGGACTACCAAAAGCGCACCATTCAGGAAGAGAGATGGAGGGAAGAATATGGTAGTCGGAAAGGGCGGTAGGGGGGGTTGAGACTGCCACACCGTTTACGGTGTGCAGATACATGTGCAGACAGTGATTCGGGATTGCATGGTTCCTCAGGCGAAGGTCAGATTACGTCATTCATTATCACTACACATTAGTTCGAAAGCTGTTCTCGACCATAAGCTAATAGTACCTCTTTAATTATGCCCCGAACAAAACGGTGATTGAGGCCCTGTTAATGATTTTTCTAACAGCATTACCTGCGGCCCGTAGCAGTAACGTTAATAAGCGATAGTATGTTACATTAAGGGCTGAGCAGGCAGTGGCTCCCACTAGGCTATTCGAACACCAACAGTAACAAAGCTACGAGGGCGTGTCGCACTTGTACATTGTAACATCAACTTGCTATACCTCATTAGATAAGAAGTAACTGCAAATATCTTTGTAACTTGTGATGAGATGGGTGATCGGTATACCACCCCACACACCAGAATCATGGTGTAACATGTTGAGTATACCTTATGGCTACCTTTTCTTCTTCTTTTTTATAAGAAGCCAAAAACCACCGCTCTGGATGTAGACAGCTTTTTATTAAAACCAATTTAGGCGAACCCTCAGGTGACCTAAGCAGGGATTACAAGGAAAGTATTTTACAATCTTTTTTGTTACACTGGCTTAGTACCTATTATTATGAGAAGTAGAATAATCCTGGACATTAGGTTGTTGTTTTTGTTGATGTGGTCTTCAGTCCAAAGACTGGTTTGATGCAGCTCTCCATGCTACTCTATCCTGTGCAAGCTTCTTCATCTCCCAGTACCTACTACAGCCTACATCCTTCTGAATCTGCTTAGTGTATTCATCTCTTGGTCTCTCTCTAGGATTTATACTCTCCACGCTGCCCTCAAATACTAAATTGGTGATCCCTCGATGTCTGAGAACATGTCCTACCAACCGATCCCTTCTTCTAGTCAAGTTGTGCCACAAGCTCCTCTTCTCTCCAATTCTATTCAATACCTCATCATTAGTTATGTGATCTACCCATCTAATCTTCAGCATTCTTCTGTAGCACAATATTTCGAAAGCTTCTATTCTCATTTTGTCCAAACTATTTATCGTCCATGTTCCACTTCTATACATGGCTACACTCCATACAAATACTTTCAGAAACGACTTCCTGACATTTAAATCTATATTCGATGTTAACAAATTTCTCTTCTTCAGAAACGCTTTCCTTGCCATTGTCAGTCTACATTTTATATCCTCTCTACTTCGACCATCATCAGTTATTTTGCTCCCCAAATAGCAAAACTCCTTTACTACTTTTAGTGTCTCATTTCCTAATCTAATTCCCTCAGCATCACCAGACTTAATTCGACTACATTCCATTATCCTTGTTTTGTTTTTGTTGATGTTCATCTTATACCCTCCTTTCAAGACACTGTCCATTCCACGTATGTAAATTGTGTCTGCAACATTATTTTATGCTGTCTTGAAGCTTCTCCCCGTCCTTCATATCACTGATAAATTAAAATCCGCTAGAAGCATTTATCAGATAGATAAATAGGGGGTGTCCATTGAACTATCTAGAGCATTTAGGAAGCAGGCATGAGGAGAACCGCATTGACCGTGGTATCCGAAAACCCAATGAGATGGCGCTAGAGAAAGTGATGCTAGTACTACAAACGGCAAAACATGAAAGAGGGGGAGGTACTGTACATAAAAATCTATTACAGTTTTAATCAGCAAGTGATATAAAACACGTACGTTGGGAGGATGGGAAACCAACTCGGTAGATCCTTTACGATGCAGACTACTAATGTTTGTAATGGTTAGTATTCCACGCAATTTGAAGAGAAATGAACTCCAGACCATCATCTTCACACAGATGAATGCCGTGAAAGAAATCGTCACCTTAGTGTGCGCGAGACTACAGTCATGTTGTTAGCCCACCGTCGTCCTAGGGTTTTCCAGACACGTCTTCGCCCTTGAATCTCATTTGAGTAGATTTGTCTTCAGTGATGAGACCGTCTTAAAACTAAGCCCCGATGACCAGCGAATACGTGTGTGGAGATGTCCTGGACAGCAGTGGGGTACTAATCTGGTCCTTGTCCGCCTTATTGCCCGACAACCAGGAGTGATGGACTGGGTGCCATTTAATTTCAAAATGGTTCAAATGGCTCTAAGCACTATGGGACTTAACATCTATGGTCACCAGTCCCCTAGAACTTAGAACTACTTAAACCTAACTAACCTAAGGACAGCACACAACACCCAGTCCTCACGAGGCAGAGAAAATCCCTGACCCCGCCGGGAATCGAACCCGGGAACCCGGGCGCGGGAAGCGAGAACGCTACCGCACGACCACGAGCTACGGACCATTTAATTTCATATAGGAATCATTTTGGTTGCCATCGACAGCATCCTCACAGCACAGTCGTACGTCGCCAATATTCTACGTGCCGTTTAGTCGCCCTTCATGGCGAGCCATCCTGGGCTTACATTTCAACGAGACACTGACCACCTACACATGGCGAGATTTTCTACTGCTTGTCACCGTCTTTGTCAAACACCCTCTTGGCCAGCAAGGTCTCCAATTGATTGTGGGGAGAGCCCTCCAGCCTGCTCGGTCTTGACGGTTTAACGCGGCAGCTGCACAGAATTTGGCACGATATCCCTCAGGAGGACATTGAAAGGTGGCTACACTGAGCCACTGCGCCAGAGATTGCGCCAAAGAGTATTATTCAGCCGCCTCCACAGTGCTTTGGGAGAACTCGTAGTATCAGTGCTTGTTGAGATGTGCTAGTGAAGAGTGCTGGTCGAGAACTCGTAGCAGAGAGTGCTTGCTGAGATGTGATATTGGAGAGTTCTGGTTGAGATGTGGTAGTAGCGAGTCGGTGTGGAGATATTGTAATGATTAGAGTGCTTTTCATCAATATAAATTAAGGTAACAAACTACTTTTCTTTTTTTCTCATTATTTCAATGTCCTGAATAATGCGTCATTACAGGTTCAGTCAACAAAGCATCTGGCTTGTGTTCTTGTATTAGAGTGTAATTCTGCTTTCCTTACGCAATTATAGTATTTCTAATTTTTTTTATCACGTCAGTATAAATGGTATTTAAAATTTCTTGTCTTGTTGAAGAAGAACCGTGCCAGATGTGTACGTTGAGTCACACTCCGACACACAGAACAATTACACTTGTGCTTTGGTTTCGTAGGTTTTATAGTTGCTGGGGACTTAATTAATTAATTGTGTTAACAGAAAATTTTCATTTCATTCTTTGTTGTTGTTCTATGCAGTCAGATAGCGTAATAATACTAGTCAGGGCCAACCGTTTACGAGACAGCGTAATCGGACAAACAGCTACCAAAAATATTTGCATTTTATTTAATTAAGCCCCCATGCACGTGGGTCGCCAGACACCAACAGGTGACATCTTTTCAGTAGAAGCAGTCCATCAGTGGCACCCAGCAATGTTGAGCAGGTGCAGACACCAACAAGTGACATTATGTCAGTAGAAGCCGTCCATCAGTGGCACCCAGCAATGTTGAACAGGTGCAGAAACCAACAAGTGACATTATTTCAGTACAAGTAGTCCATCTGTGGCACCCAGCAATGTTGAGTAGGTGCAGACACCAACAAGTGACATTATCTCAGTAGAAGCAGTTCATCAGTGGCACCCAGCAATGTTGAACAGGTGCAGAAACCAACAAGTGACATCATTTCAGTACAAGCAGTCCATCAGTGGCACCCAGCAATGTTGAGTAGATGCAGACACCAACAAGTGACATTATGTCAGTAGAAACAGTTCCATCTGTGGCACCCGGCAATGTTGAGCAGGTACACACAGCAACAAGTGACATTATTTCAGTAGAAGCAGTTCCATTAGTGGCACCTAGCAATGTTGAGCAGGTGCAGACAGCAAGAAGTAACATCTTTTCAGTAGAAACAGTTCTAACACTGGCACCCAGTAATGTTGAACAGGTACACACAGCAACAAGTCACATTTCTCAGCAGAAGCAGTTCCATTAGTGGCACCCAGCATTGTTGAACAGGTGCAGACACCAACAAGTGACATTATCTCAGTAGAAGCAGTCCATCAGTGGCACCCAGCAATGTTGAACAGGTGCAGAAACCAACAAGTGACATTATTTCAGTACAAGCAGTCCATCAGTGGCACCCAGTAATGATGAACCGGTCCAGAGAGCAGTCCATGATATTCACTATCACTGATCACACTGTTCATCAGAGTTTATAAGCAGAAATTAAACATGTCCTAGCGGCACCAATCATGTAGAAAAAGTACAAGTAACAGTCCATAATATTTACTATCACTGATCACACAGTTCATCAGCAGAAATTAATCATTCCTAAGTGGCACCCTTTATGTTGAAAAGTGCAGGTAACAGTTCATAATATTCACCATCACTAATCAGACAGTTCAAGCATGAACAATAGTTTGAATACACATACAAATGCTTTTACACTAAACATACAAATTCTAATAAACACACAAATGATATCAGATAATTGTCATATTAACTATTACAAATACTCAAATATCAGTAAACCTATAATATTTATGGGTGTCAGTGCAAGCCACTACATACAAATAAAATAATATTTAGGAGATAGGTGGATAGGATTAGGAAAGGAAAACACACAAAACACACTCACTCATCTTTCATCCACATTAAGTACTACTGTGTAATTGAATAGTGTTAACTGTGTAAATGCAATTCTGTCAAAATTTCATGTTCATCATGTGTATCAAGTAGTAGTGGCAGCAATGTATAACAGTCAATAATAGTTGAGTCAACGTCATAGTTATCATGTCAAGATCAATGTTTGCCAAGTCAAATCAAATGTACTGTTGCTGAACAACTGTCAGTGTGCCAAGATATGCAAATACTTCCTCTCTTCCAAAAAAAGTATATACTGCTTAGTGATTTAACAAAGTGTGTGTAGACAATCTTCCTTCCACTTTAGTGTTCTAGTCTGCTATCTTCATCCTCCTTGTTCCATATAGACCAACAAAAAGAAAATATGCACCTCACTTACTTTACCTCTTATACACCAAAACTCCAATAATCATCAGCATCACATAATCTCAATACTTCAATAATACCTCTTACGTCGATACATATAAATCTTATCATCAATATCATTTACCTTACCTTTTGTCCACAAAAACTCCAATAATCATCAACTTCATATAATCTCAATACCTCAATAATACCTCTTCAATACGTCGACACATATAAACCTTATCGCCAATATCATTTCACTTCCATAACAACTCTTTCCTCTAGTCAGTCTCCTCGAACAAGTACAGATAAAATCCTAATGCAAACCTCATCATCCTATACAATCCGAAGACACACTGTCAACACACAACCTCTGTGTAATCCATCTGACCCAAATCTTCTACTCATTATGAATTATAAACAAAAGAAACGCATACATGACCTCTAACAGACTTAGTTCGAATTACTCTCAGTAATTAAGTACGATTACGGAGTGTGAATGATCATAATATTTCACAGTGTGTACATCACTTCAAGAATTATGACAGAAGCAAACATGTGGAGTATTTTTTGTGTCAAGTGTCACTTACTATTTCAATTGCTCACGAAAAATGCAGTGTAATAACTGTCAATGGTCTAAACCTAGTTTTGGTATGTCATGTCGTTAGCTTCCTTCCTATTAGCATAAATTTATACAGCTTCCATAAAACCTCTAGCTCATGTGACTTCTATGAAGTTTCTTGTACTAATGTCGTTTATGTCGAATTATAGCAGTTCATTTTCCTATCTTAAAAATATAAGGCACTGAGCGTAAGCAAAACATGCAATAGCGAGTAAATATACCAGTAGAGAACAGAATGTCAACAAGTGGATGCAGCACAATTCTTGCAACGAGGCTCTACCAAGCGAACAATCTATAATTAATACAATAGTATGACCTAAACTCTATGTTTGTACACAGTATATCAGCATTTCTATATACCAAATTAAAGAGTAGTTGTGACGACAAACAGAAATGTATAAATATGCAATCCATACGCATAGCAGTAAACATATATCTTACGTAATAAACAGGTCATTAGCATCATATCAGCATAAGCAAATAAATGTTCATATGTCATCTTAATAAGTAAACATGAAGGCGCAAGCAGATAAATCACAAAGTATAGCTTACATACCTAACCACATCAGCACAATTAATCAGGTGACAATTATAATTTAAATAAATAAGCACAGCAGGCACATAATAAAAAAAATATGACATCAGTGAAAAAGCAGTGCAGCCAAGCGATGCATAATATATACAAGTTACAACCCAGTTCATTGATAATCATTGTCAAAATCAGTTAACGTACGCAAGCACGTCGCTTCACAAGTAAATTCATAGAACATGAAATTAGCACAAAGTATGAATCACGTAATCGCGAGCAGCAAATTACGTCTAAAGTACGTACCTAAGTGGAAATATGTTACCTGATAAATAAACTCAATTAACAGTTACCTTTTTAGTTTATTAGTTTCTTCTTGGAAATTATATTCTTTCTGAAAATTTCTCGATAGCAAGTCGTCTTAACGTCGGACACGCACAGAATTTACCTGAAGTTCTTAAATGTTTTATAGAACCGTATCCTGAAAAATACTGAATGTTAATAACATAATTCATCAAGTCACTATAGCTTTATACTGAATTTAATCGGAGAAATTAAACTGTGTATTTGTTTACGGCTGTCAGTGCATTGGCACTGAGCGCTCGATCAGCTGTAGGCGCGTGACGTAGGAAGTAATTGTTTTCGGTCAACGACTGCCTTGTGCGGCGCGCAGACTTGACTGTTGCTTTGAGTATATGCCGCCGCCAAAACACAGCGCGGTATCCTTGTACTCTCCGCATGTTTACATGTAGCTGTTAGATTCTCAAAGTATGTCATTCTACAAAATTTTTTCAAAAGTATATCATTCCACAAAAATTTTAACGTTAGATATATGATGTATTCCCTTAGAGCGTCGTGATTTAAGAGTTTCTACTTCGACAGCGTTATCATGAATAATTTTGCGAATTCTATATGGACCGTTATAAAGCAGAAAAAATTTGCGACGCAAGCCTTTTCCTTTGTGTGACAAACGATGAGACTTAATTAACACCTTTTGGCCAACTGAAAAAGTTTTTAAATGACCAGGACGCTTAGCTGATTTCTCTCTTCTAACAGCCGCAGATGCAATATTTTGTAGAGCCAGGTTCACAACTTCAGAATGCCGCAGTTTCCGTGAAGGCGGAACAGGAACGATTTCAGATGTGCGATTTGTCGGTGCTTTGTTTTTTAATATCAGTATAGGCGGTAAAGAAGTTGAATCATTAGGGAGTTCATTCAGAATGTTTTGGAAAGTATGAAGATACTGATCCCAAGTTCTGTGATTCTGATGACAATAAAGACGACACAATTTATTGATTTCCTTCATCCATCTCTCTGAAGCGTTAGATTGAGGGTGAAAAAGTGAAATGAAGATTGGTTTAATTTTACGACGCCGTAGAGTACGAAGCCAAATTTTAGAGCGAAACTGTGATCCATTATCTGATGTAACCTTATCAACATGACCCACTTCTTTAAGAAAATGTTTGATGAAAGCATTAGATATTGAACGAGCTGTTGCTTTGCGTAAGGTGTAAAACACACATATTTTGATGTCAGTTCCACTGCTACGAAAATGTACACAAAACCATTAGTAGATCGAACCACTGGACCGAACAAATCGACTGCAGCCATCTCCTTTAATTTCACTGGAATGATAGGAAACAACGGTGCTCTGTGAGAAATTGTTGGCGGCTTAGCCTTTTGACATAATTTGCATTTGGCCAGAACAGATCGAATACGTTTTTCCATATTACTGAAATAGAAATTTTCCCGTAATTTATGAAAGCATTTTCTGGGACCAAAGTGTGCATAACTGAATTGCGTATACCAAATCAGCTTATTAACCCACTCATCAGGAATACAAACTAACCAAACAGAGTTGTCGACCGATTTTCGTTTAGAATGAATGTCATTGCGAACTAAATAATGCTGTATAATCGCTACGCTTTCCTTTCTCCTCCACTTCTCCTTAATGTCCTTCCAGATTGGATCCTTATTTTGCTCCTTAGCGATGTCCTAGAGCGAAGACGAAATAAAGTTCTCAAACGCAACACCTTGAATATACATCAAACAATAATTGTTTTCCTTGCAGTCCTCTTCAGCACTTTGTTTCAAACCCACAGGCGCACGTGATAAAGCATCTGCAACAATATTTGAAGAACCTTGTATGTAAACAATACTAAAATCAAATTCCTGTAGGTACAACGCCCATCGTGACAATCTGCCATGAGTTAATTTTGTCGACATAAGAAATTCCAGAGCTCGATGATCGGTGTAAACCTTAGTATGTCTGCCATACAAAAATGTGCGAAATTTGTGAAAGCCCAAACAACAGCCAAAGCTTCAAGTTCCGTAATCGAATAATTCTTTTCTAATTTAGAGAGAACACGACTTCCAAATGCAATAGTTTTCTGTACTACAACGCCGTTTTCTTCTATCTCTTGAAATAAATGAGCACCTAGGCCTTTGTATGATGAGTCCGTCGCCAAACAAAAATCTTTAGATAAATCCGGATGTGAAAGAAGTGGAGCAGCAACTAAAGCATCACGAAGCTGTTCAAATTCTGACTGAGCTTCCTCATCCCAACACCAATTAGATTTCTTTCCAGATAGTTCACATAAACGAGGTGTGGCCAAATCGACCAATCTAACAAAGCGTCTAAGAAAATTACAGACACCAAGGAAACTACGAACATCACGTTTTGTAGTAGGAACAGCATAATTACGAATAGCGTCTAATTTTTCTGGATCAGGAAGAATACCTTCTGTAGAAATAATGTGACCGAGAAATTTCACCTGAGAAGAACCAAATTCAGATTTTTCTAAGTTCACTGTAATGCCAACTCTTGCAAAAATACCTAATAATGAATCCAAAATTTTGTTGTGCTCACTCCAAGAACGTTTCGCAATAAGAATATCGTCAACATATGAAGTAATATTGTTACGAAGATAAACAGGTAAAATTTTGTTTAAACTACGAATGAATGCTGCTGAAGATACAGTAAGTCCAAACGGTAATTTCCGAAACTGATAACAGTTACCAAAGGCTAAAAAGGCAGTATATTTTCTACAATCAGGGTGGAGTTCTATTTGCCAAAAACTTGCGCGCATATCAATCGTGGATAAAACTTTAATTCCATGGAAATGTTGAAGAAGTTCATCTAAATTCTGTGGGCGGTCAGTTTCAGGAATGATGATGTTATTTATCTGTCTGGAATCCAGAACCAAACGAATTGACCCATCCTTTTTAAGAACAACGTGTAATGGGCTAGTATAAGGACTGACTGCAGGCTTAATAATGCCCTGATCTAACATGTATTGAAGTTCATTCTTAACCTTGTCTCTGTAAGCCAGAGGAATAGCGTATGTTTTTCCTCGAAATGGTGTGTGTACTTTTACTTTAAATAAATATTGTAAGCCTTGTACAGTTCCTGTGTGATGACTAAATACTGTAGCATGTGAAGTCAAAATATGGTGCAGCTCTTCTCTTGCAACGTCATCTGGCACTTCAGCTTTCTTAACCTTTTCATTAATTAATTCTTCGCTATTAATTATATCATCCATCGCGTCCCTGTATCTATTGTCATTGTCATGAATGAACGCATTGTCGTCATAATGCTCAACGAAAACATCAGAAGTAAGAAACCTTACACATTTTGTATCTGATTCAGATCTTGTTAAACACTCGAAAAATTTCAAACATTTCGGCATTCCGGCAACAGTCAAATTCATACTTCCTTCTTTAAAGTTCAAAATTGCCTTATGTATGTTAAGAAACTCCATACCTAATATAATTTGTGTACTGAGTAATGGAACAATAATAAAATTAGCAGAAATTCGTATCCTTGACAATTGAAATTTAAGTTGGTCTGTTGTTTAACTTATACACTTTTTCCAGAAATCGCTCCTCGAATTGTAGTTTTAGAAATAGGTAACACAGGACAGGCAATAGTTCTTTCACATATACGAAAAACTGATTCACTAATGACGTTCAATGGGCTCCCAGAATCTAAAACTGCAGTGAACTTATTCTTCCCCACACATACTTCAATAACAGGATGTAAAAACGCGTCTACATTATTTTCCTTTTCGTCTAGCAAAATGTCTCTCATGTCTTCCAGGCGTACGTAGTGTAAAGTCGTAGGGTCATTACTTTCTGAACCGTCTATATTGCTACCAGAAGCCGAAGCTGCAAGTCATTGTCGCTTGTTTGCGTCACGTCTTTGAGTATTCGCGTCATTTCGCGGATCAATTTCTACGATTTGCACTTGTCTCTCTGAAGTTCTGTCACGTGGAGGATGCCAATTAGGTCCTTCCTGTCTGTTAGATGCAAATTCTTGGTTGTGTCTGTTATTAAAATTTCTATTTTCCTGTCTGTCTGCATGACTACTTCTTGTGTAATTTCGACTGTCACTTCTGAAATTATTGTTGTATCTACTACCCTGGTCATTTCTGTAGTAAGAATTTCTATTACTGTTTGAATAATTTCTGTCTTGATGATACCGATTACTGTTTCCGTATGATTGGTCATTCCGGTACGAATTACCGTTATTATAATTGTCTGTGTAATTTCTGTTAGAACGCCTGTTATTGTCATAAGGCTGGTATCTATTGTCCTGTCTGTTACATCTGTCATTCCCAAAATTACCCATATAACGCCCGTTCCGATCACGATCCCTTTTCTCTGAAAATCTGTTGTAATTAGTGTTACTGAAAAAATTACAAGAAGTCCCGTCGTCGTTGTCATACTCAAGTTCTTGTAATAAAGTCTTAAAAGTCTCGATGTCGTCTTTACATCTTCCAGCTAAAGCAATTTGTCTTATGGATTGTGGCAGCTTAGTTAAACAAATGCGAATTAATTCAGTCGGGCTATAAGGGTTGGAAAGGAAATGATTCTTTCGAATCATGTCTTCAAAATATTCTGCTGGCGGGCGGAACTCAGACTGTTTGAAATTACGCTGCATAATAAGACTGTGTTTGACTCTGTCTTGCGTGTTTTCGGACCAATATGCCGATAGAAATGCATGATAAAATCATTTAGATTATTACAGTCTCTAATAAGTGCGCGCATCCGCGTCGCCGGTTCGTTTTCTAAATATCCACACATAAATTCCAGTTTGTGACTTAGTGGCCAATTTGGTGGAAGTGCGTACATAAATTGATCTAACCATGCACATGGATGTATGTCATTCTTAGAATTGCGGAAGATCTTAAATTTCCGAACAGTCAAAAAGTGTTTATAGTCAAAGTTTTCGCCTCGTGGCGACAAAGACCTACCGCGTCTGTCCCAGTCACAATGACGATTATTGTTAAATTCACGCGCCTGGCGCTCTCTTGTTGCATCCCGTACATGAAACAAATTACTTTCTTCAAACCCCTCTGCTATCTGTGATTCCATATTTCTTTTGCTGTCTTTTCCTACGATTTCGCCTTCAATTTGTTTGACTTGCTTTCGTAATGCCTCAACTTCCCTTTTAACGCGTTCATTAAATTTTCCCTGATTTTCAACATGTCTATTTACGTTCTGGTACTCTTCGGTTTCTGCAAATGGTAATGGAGCTGTATCATCCGAATCTCTGTCCCCATTTAAACTAAGATTTGTCAATTTGTCTGAAATCTCCTCAACTCTTTCCGATAAGTCACCTATTTTTTTCTTTCTGTTTATTTACGTCTTCCGTAAGTGTCGCGACTCGGGTTTCAGTATTAACACATTTAGTAGTTAACTGTTCATATTGTTGTGTTAGGTTATTTAATCTGTCATTTGGTACGGATTCCTCGATTCTCTCTAATATTTCTTCCTTATCTTTTGCACGTTGTAAATTTAACTCTGAAAATTTCTGTACTATCACGCGATCTCTTTCTTCCTGTTCTCTATCCTGTTCCCTTTGTCTAATCTCTACTGCAACTAATCTATTATTGTGAGCATTCAAAATCGGTTGTACTTCTTCTCTGATTTCTTTCTTTAATTCATCTTTCATATTTTTGAAACATGTCCCTATTCGTGAGTCTAACCGTGTTTCCATTGTTTCCATCTCTGTTTCTAAACGTGTTGACACTGTTTTTAATTCAGATCCTAACCGTGTTTCCATTGTCCCCACCTGTGTTTTTAATTCAGATCTAAACTGTGTTTCCATTGTTCCCATATCATTTTTTAATTCAGATCCCAAAGTTCCCATCTCTGTTTTGAATTCGGATCTCAAAGTTCCCATCTCAGTTTTAATTGTTTCTATTTGTGATCCCAAATTTAATATTGCACTCATCAGCTGCTCCGTACTAACTTGTTCGAAATTCTTTTCGCCCCTAACATTTCCCGCAAAACCAGTTTCCTTCGTCATAGCTGTAAAGCTATATGTGTTCGATACTATTCCAGAATCTTCTATCGTTAATCTCGTATTCTGTGAATTTTCTGATTGAGAAAAATTTTGAAATGGTTCCGGACTATTTTCTCGACTGATTAAATTGTTTTCTACTTCATTATTCATGATACTGTTTTCCTCTGTTGGCGAGTTCGCCATGTTAACAATTTCCTCATTCTCACTATCCATCATTATTGCCTTTTTCATTGATCGCGTAATCATTTACAAAATATACCAAACTCGTCACTATATGAAAATTACACACAATGACACTTTATCACCAACAATAGCATTCACACGAGATGTTTCCCTCTAACACGATTAACGAACAATTGAAATAATTGCACTAAATTGTCAAACCCATAGACAAGACAACAAATTTAAATTTTGGAAAAAACCATTAGAAGAATCTACACATGCAAAATAGACTACAATTACTAACTACAATTACTACAACAATACTACTGTCTTACTATTTTTACAATCAGAAGAATTCCAAGGGACGATCCGAAGCATCGGTCGCCACGTGCATGGGGGCTTAATTAAATAAAATGCAAATATTTTTGGTAGCTGTTTGTCCGATTACGCTGTCTCGTAAACGGTTGGCCCTAACTAGTATTATTACGCTATCTGACTGCATAGAACAACAACAAAGAATGAAATGAAAATTTTCTGTTAACACAATTAATTAATTAAGTCCCCAGCAACTATAAAACCTACGAAACCAAAGCACAAGTGTAATTGTTCTGTGTGTCGGAGTGTGACTCAACGTACACATCTGGCACGGTTCTTCTTCAACAAGACAAGAAATTTTAAATACCATTTATACTGACGTGATAAAAAAAATTAGAAATACTATAATTGCGTAAGGAAAGCAGAATTACACTCTAATACAAGAACACAAGCCAGATGCTTTGTTGACTGAACCTGTAATGACGCATTATTCAGGACATTGAAATAATGAGAAAAAAAGAAAAGTAGTTTGTTACCTTAATTTATATTGATGAAAAGCACTCTAATCATTACAATATCTCCACACCGACTCGCTACTACCACATCTCAACCAGAACTCTCCAATATCACATCTCAGCAAGCACTCTCTGCTACGAGTTCTCGACCAGCACTCTTCACTAGCACATCTCAACAAGCACTGATACTACGAGTTCTCCCAAAGCACTGTGGAGGCGGCTGAATAATACTCTTTGGCGCAATCTCTGGCGCAGTGGCTCAGTGTAGCCACCTTTCAACATCCAATGACTCTATCAATCACTGCCAAGTCGAATAACTGCTTGCGTAAGGACGAGAGGTGGACCAACAAGTTGCTGACGTGCTCAGTTTGTAAAGCCCTTCCTCTTGAATGAACCGTCCAATTTATCTGAAATTATAATGATTCGTTTCCCTCTACATGTACATCACATATACCGACTTCTGTCCCATTCGGATAATTCCTTCGTAGTGCGTCGATTCTTTTCTTTTATCCTTGAATGCATATCGTTCAAGTTTCACTTCCGTATAAATCTACACAGTAGACGGGTACCTCAGAGATTTTCAACACTTAAATTTATACACGATGCTAGAACAAATGTTGGAATCTTTTTTTTTTGTATTACCTGCATTTATTTTATATCCTCTTTTCTTCGGCCATCGAGAGTTACTTTGCTGCTCAAATATACTGGTAAATGATAATTAATTGAAACCCTGAGCTGCCGACATGTGTTGTTGATATACCTCGATGGGGACAGCTGAAAATGTGTGCCCCGACTGGGACTCGAACCCGGGATCTCCTGCTTACATGGCAGACACTCTATCCATCTGAGCCACCGAGGACACAGATGAACAGCGCGACTGCAGGGAATCGTCACCTTAGTGTGCGCGAGTATTGAATGGATGGGCAAATATCTATTAGGTACATTACGTATGTAGATGATGGACAGTTGAGAATGTGGGTCTCACGGGAAGCGTGCAAGGGATAAGTCCCTGCAGTCGCGCTATTCAGATGGATAAAGCGTCTGCCATGTAAGCAGGAGATCCCGGGTTCGAGTCCCTGTTGGGGCACACATTTTCAGCTGTCCCCATCGAGGTATATCAACAACACCTGTCAGCAGTTGAGGGTTTCAATTAATTATCATTTATTCTAGAGAACCAGCACGGTCATCAATGGTATCTGTTCTTTCGAGAACATTTACTATCTTCATAAATATACTGGTGCCCAAAGTCAAAGCAGCAAACTGCTGTTTCCCGGTCCGGATTTTTAATTCACGATATAATCACACAAAATATCAACTGATGTACGTACGATTGTGTTCTACACGGAATATGACATTCTGGTTAACGGGCGACCACGCCAACGATGACGTCAGGGCACCTATCAGACGGAGTACTGTCTGCCGGTTAGCCCCACATCCACAGTCCCTGTGTACACAGTCACAGATAGTGCAGTATGGTACAAAGAAATGACGTCTACCAGACTCTCTGCAGTGGAGGACCATAGAAAGTATGGAAGCAGGACAGTAGCAGACCGATGTGGCCCGATGGCTTAATGTGAATCGTTCTGTTTATGTAAGTCTGCAGGCTTTGGTGCTCGTTGTCCTGAAGTTAAGATCTTCTGCCTTTCTATGCAATGACGATGGTCCACCAATAGTACCAATAAGAGTTTAGCCAATAACGCCCCTTATTCTGCATCAGTGCGGGAATATTAGCCTATGATGATGGCCCACCAATGGTCGCCATAAGAATTTTAACCAATACCATCACTTCTCCAGCACGAACGCGGGAAAACTCCCCTTTATAAGAGAACACGACACTGGTCTCTGACAGTGTTTTAGCAGTAGTGGACACCGGAATATCCTGAGGAAGATCCCAGCAGAGGAGTCGAAACGTCGATTGTTTTAGAGGAAATATGACGCGGCCTAATAACCCAGAAGATCTTAAATGGTTCTGTTGTTTCTCGGATGTGACGACAGACCGAAAATGTATCCCGAATACTGGGACAAAGCCGACCACGTGTGACATCAGAAAGAGAGGAGCGTTATTTGGCTGTAGGAACACGACGGTACTGCCCTAGAGCTGCACGGCAACTGGCATCTGACCTCGCAGCATCCACTGGACGTGTTGTGTCTTGGCAGACGGTGTACAGAAGGCTTCCGGAGAGTGACTTTTCTTTCTCGGAAACCTGCTGTATGTGTACCTTTGACGCGTCGTCACATGGGAACATCTAGAGTGTACTCGTCAACACGCCACCTTGATGGTCGAACAGTGGGTCAAATGAGTCTCGATTTGGTCTGGATACTGATTCTTAATGTATTCGCATCTGGACGGAACGTGGAACACGATTTCTGGTCCCAAGCATTGTGGAAAGAGGCAAACATCGAGGAGGATCCCTACTGGTGTGGGCGGGGATTGTGTTGACCACTCGAACACCTCTTCGTGAAACTGTACGGGTGAATCGGCAAGGTTTAACTGCTGTCATGTATCGTGATGAAATCTTGGGACCTCATAAGCAGTTGTTGTGAGGTGCTGTGGGCCCAGACTTTGTACTGATGGACGATAATGATCGACATCTAAAGTGTGGGGGTTGATATTTTCTTGGAAACGAATGATATTGCACGCATGGCTGACCTAGTCGTTCTCCAGAGTTGAACCCCATAGAGCAGGCTGTTCCAACCGAGCTCCAGGGAGCCGGAGCGCTCCGGAGCGCTCTGGAGCGCTCACTGCTGCAGCTCGGAGCCCGCGTGGAGGGGGAAAGCGAACTCACTGCCCCCTGGCCGCATGCAGCCGCAACTGACGCAATAATCCGTGTTCAATGACAGCTATGACTAGCTGCGGGAGCCCTGTACCTCTATTGGAGGATACCTTTCTATTCATTGAGAGGGATGGTCGTCGGCAGTGTCTTGTATGTCATAAAGTATTTAATTCTGCGAAGAGGTACAATATACAACGATTTTATACACGTCTTCTCGCAGCGCACTACTATCAGGTGGAAGGTGTTGCACACAGAGAACTGGTAGTCAGGCTCAAGAACGACGTACTAGGAGACGTAAGTTTAAAAACGGTTTCGTAATATGGAGGGTATCAAAACATGCAACATAGTTCGTGTTCTGTAATGCGTTTATTATTTTCAGGTGAATGAGAGCGGAGAAAACACTACAGAATGTGCAATTGAGGCAAGCTACAGGGCCGCTCACATCATTGCGACGAGTGGCAAGCCGTTTTCGGGGCGACCACTCGTAAAATCGTGCATGGTAGCAGTTGCAGAATGTTTGTTTCCAAGGGAGGTGCAGGCAATTGAAGGGGTTTGCCTGTCGAAGCAGACAATGTGTTCAGCACTCCTTTTTCAGTTTCCCATGATGACTTGTCATCGTCACTTCAATTGGAAATTATTGATTTGCAAAATTCAACTTTGTTGAAAGAGAGGTACTACAACACGTTGGATTTATCACGATGGTATCGTTCATTACAGCAAAAAACGTTTCCAAAGCTTCACAGCAATGCCGCTCAGATCACGTGCATGTTTAGATCTACGTATTGTTGTGAGAAGCTTTTCTCAGCAATAAAAAGAGTAAAAAGTAAGGAACGATCGTTTCTTCAGGATGCAACAATGAAGGCTATCCTCCGCACTAAAGCTGCGAACACTTTGACGCCTGATATTTCCGATCTTGGGATGAAAAGAAAATGTCAAGCTACAGAGGTCCAATAAATTTAGTATGCAATTTCTTGTGAAACAGTTGTTTCTTATTTATTTCCTGAACATCGTATTTTCTGGTGTAGCATGTCTCCACGTCTTAGCGGCTAAGAGTATGAGGTTGTCGATTTTGTAAGACGCAGCTGGCACATCAAAACGCTTGCCTTGCCGCCTGCCTCAGCCAGCCGTGCCGCGTGCCGGCGTGCCGGCCCACTTGAATGTTCACAGCGAGCTGGAACAGCCTGCCATAGAGCATGTCTGAGATGTACTGGGCAGACGGGTTGCATCACATCAGCATCCACCAACCACTCTCTAAGACTTGCGAGCAGCTCTACAGGAAGAATGGGGGTTATTGCCTCAATATGAGATTGATGACGTCATTGAGCGCATGCCCCGTCGTTGCCAGGCCTGTACTGCCGCCAGAGGTGGTCATACTCCATACAGAGCAGATTAACCAATTTTTCAGAATGTGTGCAAACCCGTTAGGTTGGAAAAAAGAAGAACATTATTGTCCACCGTTATGCATTCTGCAGCTGTTTACGTTCCATATTCTTTAGATTGTTTCTACTTCACTACCATCTGTTTATACTGTTTTGTGGCAAAATAACGCACCTTTATAAAATTTCCGTTAATTATTTTAATTTTGGACACCAGTGCGGAAAACCTCATCTGATACTTCTGGTGCCTCATTTCGTTATTCAAGTCCCTCAGCATTGCCAGATGTTTTGCAGTGAACACATGATGTCTCGTGGCGCGATCACTCTGTTTTTAAAGTAATTGAAAAGCCACGATCGCTTCAATCTGTTATTAGATGACCGGTTTCAGCACTCTGAAGGTGCCATCATCAGATCTGAAACGTGGATTAACTTTATAAAAACATATGGACATCATGGCATATGAGGCAGACCATCTGATAAAATCATTGTCACAACCAATAAAAAAATAATAAAAAACTGCTCTCATGGTCGTTCTTTCCATTAAGTATAAAACTGAAGTCACAAGGTGAAAGAACGACCATGAGAGCAGTTTTTTTATTATTTTTTATTAGTTGTGACAATGATTTTATAAGATGGTCTGCCTCATATGCCATGATGTCCATATGTTTTTATAAAAGTTAATCCACGTTTCAGATCTGATGATGGCACCTTCAGAGTGCTGAAACCGGTCATCTAATAAACGATTGAAGTGATCGTTGCTTTTTAATTATTTTATTGCCAGATGTAATTCAACTACACTGCATTACCCTTGCTTCACTTTAATTGGTGTTCGTCTTATAACTTCCTTTTGTGACACTATTCCTTCTGTTCAATTAATATCCCAAGTCCTTCACCATCTCTGAGAGATTTACACTGTCATCAGAAAATCATAAGAATTTTACCAGAATGAGATTTTCACTCTGTAGCGGAGTGTGCGCTAGTATGCAATTTGCTGGCAGATTAAAACTGTGTGCCGGACCGAGACTCGAACTCGGGACCTTTGCCTTTCGCGGGAAAGTGCTCTACCATCTCCAAGGTTTGCAGGAGAGCTTCTGTGAAGTTTGAAAAGTAGGAGATGAGGTACTTCCGGAAGTAAAGCTGTGAGGAGGGGGCGTGAGTCGTGTTTGGGTAGCTCATATGGTAGAACACTTGCCCGCGAAAGGCAAAGGTCCCGAGTTCGAGTCTCGGTCCGGCACACAGTTTTAATCTGCCAGCAAGTTGAATAAGAATTTTATTTGTACTCCCTGTACTTTAATTCCCTTGCCGATCCTATCCGGTAGTCGCTATTTCCTTAGAGGTTTGATCAAACAGTCCAGAATCGTAGACGTAATTTTCATGAGGTGCAAGTCATCGCTGTGGCTCGACATGCCATTTTAGTAGCCTGGTACAACACCATTGTCACCAGTTCTATCTACCTTTTGGATTGAACCCGCGAGCTCTGCAGACACACACACACACACACACACACACACACACACACACACACACACAGAGTCGCCTTCTCACGGCTCACCGCGCGACCGCCGAGGCCGGCTGCGTTCCTGAGACGCTTGCCAACTTCTCTGTCAACTATTTTCGCGTGCACCGAAAACGATCTGAATGAAGCTCTATATATAACGGAACAAACCCTATTTTTGCCGCAGTTGTAGTGGCCCACGCGGTAGGTCGCGCGAAGAAGCAGTACGCCTCAGGTGCGGCTGCGGTCCACCGTGCCAAGCGGTAGCAGCCGCGCACGCGCACGCTCACGCTCGCTGAGCGGACGCCTGCCAGGAGAGTATAAAACGAGCCGTGGCGCGCCCACGTGGCCGAAATAGTTCTTAAATGAAGCGGGCGCGCGCTTTATGAGTCTGCCCGCCCGAAATAAAGGATTCCCACAGAGCAAACTGCTACACGGTAGGTTAGCCCCTGTTTGTGGAACACCTCCTCGAAAAACGCCACCGGGACTTCGTTCGAAGAACGCCAGCCTGTATCGAAGCGTTATCGTGCGTCCGTTATCGCTAGAAACGCAATTATTTCCCCTTATCTGAAGACTGCGCCGTCGACGGGGCGTTAAAACCACTCTCTTCCTCTTATCGCTTGGAATTCAAAACAAGTTTGCTAATTAGGTAAACAATCACGTGCGCTTGCGGCACAGGCAGTAACGAAACTGCATTCTGCTGTCAACTTGCCGGAGACCTTGTGACTCAGTTACGATTTTTTACAAACTGCATTTACGCTTTTTTTGAAACGTGCTGAGGCTAAATCTTCAGACTTCTTATCGCTAACCAGGAATCCTCCTTTGAACAGTGTTTGTAAATACACTGATTTCAAAAAAAATGGTTCAAATGGCTCTGAGCACTATGGGACTCAACTGCTGTGGTCATAAGTCCCCTAGAACTTAGAACTACTTAAACCTAACTATCCTAAGGACATCACACACATCCATGCCCGAGGCAGGATTCGAACCTGCGACCGTAGCGGTCGTGCGGTTCCAGACTGTAGCCCCTTTAACCGCTCGGCCACTCCGGCCGGCTACTGATTTCATGTTAGTAAGATTTTCATCAGGAATGTTACATTTCACTCAGGTTACATAATATATACTCAGAGAAGATACTAAACTGAAAGAAAAAATTTTGTAAACAAAAAAATTGTTAAAATGGCTCTGAGCAATATGGGACTTAACTGCTGTGTTCATAAGTCCCCTAGAACTTAGAACTACTTAAACCTAACTAACCTAAGGACATCACACACATCCATGCCCGAGGCAGGATTCGAACCTGCGACCGTAGCGGTCACGCGGTTCCAGACTGAAGCGCCTAGAACCGCTCGGCCACTGCGGCCGGCATTTGTAAACAGTCGGATGCCACTAACAGACAGTAAAGCGTATTCACTTACGATTTGCAGACGACCAACTAATTTCAGACCAAGGCTATGAGGATGTAGAGTGTATGACCAGAAAAATTATCCTAGAATATAGAAGAATAGGGTCTAAATGTATAAATAGGTAACACGAAATACTTGGTAATTACTGGAACAAATAAATATTTAGTGTTACCAATAGGGATGGGAACGATAGCGCCTGCTAATGACTATAAATATCTAGGAATAGAAATGAGAAATGATAAGGCACTAGACAAATAAAGAAGACCAAGAATTAATTAAGAAAATATGAGTATTTCTTCATTAAATGGAATTCTCTGGGGCAAGTTCTTAAGAACTAATAAGAGTAATCTTGAAAATATATTTAGGACCCTTAAATCGTTTAGCAGTTTGGACAATGAAGCGGGAGTTAAATACAAAATTATTACTTGCAGTGATGGATTTCTGGAGACATTCTGCAATTATACCAGTAAAACAGAAAGTAAGAAGTAAAGTTCTCAAGACAGAATAAATGTCCGGAATTCAAATGTTTATCTTATTCAACAGAAACAACTGCCATAGTTTGGGCATGTCATATGGATGCAAGAAGATTCGAAACAAAATAATAAAGTGGATACCGAATGGAAGATGAAGACTGGGGCAATGACTTAAATCTTAAATCAGGGTCTTCAGTCCTTAAAGAAACAGAAACATATTCTTCAAAAGTTAAAGGAATTGCTGAGAAGAGTGGAGAAAACCAATTAGGGGAATTCTGCCAAAGTATAAAAAATGTTGAACCTGGAATTAAAAAGGGACCCGAACTGCACAATAACCCTAAAAGAGTTGTTCGGTGTGGCTGCGGCGGGGACGGACCCTCTCCATCGTTTCTAGGCCCCCGGTTAACATCAATAATAATGATAACAATGCACAATAACAGATGTCGTTCTCAGAGGAATGGAAAGATACACGACGCAATTTCACGATAACTAAAGATCTTAGGGGCATGGGATAGGTGGTCCGATGAGCTGAACCAAGCAATTGTGACCAAATCATCGTGTTGATGACTAGTCGTAATCATAATGACATGAGTGATAACGGCAGAGGTAGCTGTCGAAAAATGGCAACAAGTACGAGAACAGAAAATTCTGATACAAAGCCAATTAGAAGATCAGACTAGATATTACTTATTGTTTAATGCTTGGCTGACGTTATGCAAAAGAAGACATACTTTCCGATAAAATTAATTTACGAAATTATATTAACATAAATATTGCGTAAACGGAGTCTCTGTGATTCATGAAATGAGACACAAGAGCATCTGAGAAACAAGCGAAGCGTCTGCAAGATTTGGCAGGAACACGGCACTATAAATCCCATAGGAATGAAATAAATAGGAATTTCAGGGCAGACAAGGCAAAATACTTGCAGGAAAGATGTAAAGAAATCTAAAAAGAAATGAATGTCGTGAGGACAGACTCAGAATATAGAAACGTCAAAACAACCTTCGGTGAAATTGGGAGCAAGGACGGTAACATTAAGAGTGTAATGGGAATTCCACTGTTAAATGAGATGAGAGAGGGAATAGATGGTACGAGTACAATGAAGGCCTCTAGGAGAGTTACAACTTGTCTAATGTCGTAGTAGAAGAAATTGGAGTCGATATGGATGACACATGGATCTAGATTTAGAATTTAAAAATGTTCTGGAAGAGTTGAGATCAAATAAGGCAGAAGGTATAGATAACGTTCCATTGGAATTTTTAAAATCATTAGGGGGAAGTAGCAAGTAAACAATTATACAAGTCTAATGAGCATAGAATATGTATGAGTTGAGATGTAGCACAAATCAGAAGAGCGAGAAACTTATCAAAATTAGTTATCACGAAGTAGACGAAGTTAAGGAATTATGCCATCTTGGAAGTAAAATTACTGATGAGGAAAGAAGCAACGAAGACATAAAAAGCAGACTTGCATAGGCGAAGTAGGCATTCTTGGCCAAGAGAAATCTACTAGTATTAAACAAACATAGGCCTTAATTTGAGGAAGAAATTTCTGAGAATGTAAATTTGGAGCACATCATTGTCTGGCAGTGGATCATAGACAGCAGGAAAACTGGAGCAGAAAAGAATCGAAGCGTTTGAGATGCAGTGTTACGGAAGAACGCTGAAGATCAGGCTGAGTGATAATATAGGGGGCATTGAAATGAAACACGGTCACTATTGTTAAGTAACTGTAACGATTTTATTATCTCAAATATGTAGTTATACACAGTACACATACTCAAAAATATTCGCCAAGCTGTTGGCACATTTATCTCATTGCGATACTGGCCGGTCGATGCTATCCTTGAAGAAGCTAGTAGGCTGCTGTCGGATCCAGGCCTGGATCCAGTTACACACTTAGTCGTTCGTTGCGAATCGATGTCCGTGAATAGCTTGTTTTAGAGGTTCAAACACATGAAAGTCACGCGGTGAAAGGTCGGGTCTGTACGGTGGATGTTCGTTTCCCACCGAATCTAATGCAATGTCGTCTTCACCGCACGGGCAGTGTGTGGGCAGGTATTATCACGCAGGAGGATAACGCCAATGGACAACATGCTCACGCTAATACCCAGTAACCGATGGATCTCGTCCACGACAATTCTGCGGTTGTTCAAGACTAAAGCATTCACTTCCGCAACCATTTCCGGTGTGACGACACGATGAGCTCGCCCAGGACGAGCATCGTCTTCCAGTGACTCGCGCCCCTCAAGGAATCGTTTGCGCCATTCCACAACACTTGAACGACTCAGGTTGTACTCGCAGTACATAGTCATCATCCACCGGTACATTTCACGGCCTCCAACTCCCTCTACCACCAAAAATCGAATCACTCTTCGTTGTTCCTGCTTACTCGCTTGCATGTTGGGTAGTGGACAATAACTCGTGTGACAACCTTTTCTTCGGTGTGAAGCCACATTGGCACTATGCAACATCAAATGGTGTTCACGCGCCAGTCTCTCAACCAATAGGTGTCGCCAACATACCCGCGGTTACGTGGTGCCACCTTACGTGTAAGGCAAAGGTAGACGCACTGACCAGGTTTCATTTGAATGAATCTCACTTAAGGAATGAGGAAGTTCAAAAAAAATGGTTCAAATAGCTCTGAGCACTATGGGACTCAACTGCTGAGATCATTAGTCCCCTAGAACTTAGAACTAGTTAAACCCAACTAACCTAAGGACATCACAAACATCCATGCCCGAGGCAGGATTCGAACCTGCGACCGTAGCGGTCTTGCGGTTCCAGACTGCAGCGCCTTTAACCGCACGGCCACTTCGGCCGGCCTGAGGAAGTTCTCCGCAGAGTCAGTGAAAAGAGAAACATGTGGGAAACACTGACAAGAAGAAGGCGTAGGATGATAGGAAGTAAAAAGGAATAACATTCGTGGTACTGGAGGGAGCTATTAAGGGCGAAAACTGTACAGGAAGACAGAAACTGGAATACAACCAGCAAATAATTGAGAACATAGGTTGCAAGTGCTACTGTGAGGTGACGTAGTTGGTTCAGCAGAGGAAGTCTTGGCCGACCGCACCGCAAAAAATGGGAGTGAATGGGTGGGTGGGTGGGGTGGGGGGGGGGGGGGGAGGGAGGGAGGCGAAGGGAAGGGGTGCTTTGGTCACCGCGTATGGCCAACTCGGCTTCCTATTTGCGTAACAGGGATTCAGTGGGTTTACTGATAAGTTTCGCACAAATGTAGTATTGTTTAAAGTTTCGTTGCCTCTACCGATGTAGCCGCTCCTACTTATCTACATTTACAACTATATCTACATCTACATACATATTCCATAAGCAACCATACGGCTCTTGGGAGAGGGTACTCTATTCCACTGCTAGGCGTTCCCTTTCCTGTTCCACTAAAAAATGGAGCGAGAGGAAAATAGCTGTATATATGCTTCCGTATGAGTCGCCTCACGTCTTCCCTGTCCTTACGCAAGATATTTCTTAGAAGCGGTATCGTTCTGCAGTCTGTTCCAGAAGCCGGTTCTCTAAATTTTCTCAGCATTATTTCGCGGAATCAATGCCTTCTCCCCCTCCCCAGGGATTGTTCTATGTAGCTAAATATTCTTAGAATTCTCCAAGTAATACGAAGTATACCATTCTCTTTCTATGCAACCGACCGCCAGTTCACGTTCCATTTGACGTTGCTTTGCAACGTTACGTCTAGATATTTAATCAAAGCTACTGTATCAAGTAGGACACCACAAATATGGAAGGTAGGAGACAAGGTACTGGCAGAAGAGAAGCTGTGAGGACAGGGCGTGAGTCGTGCTTGGGTAGCTCAGTCGGTAGAGCACTTGCTCGCGAAAGGGAAAGGTCCTGAGTTCGAGTCTCAGTCCGGCACACAGTTTTAGTCTGCCAGGAAGTTTCATATTAGCGCACACTCCGCTGCAGAGTGAAAATCTCATTCTGACCACAAGTATGGTTTTCGAACAATACACAATTTTTAATCCTACTCATCTGCATTAACTTACATTTTTCCACATTTAGAGCAAGCCACCATTCATGACACTGAATAGAAAGTTTATCCAAGTCGTTCCGTATCATCCTCCAGTTACCGAACCACAACAATTCCACATACGCTGGAGCGTCCAGGACGACGTACCAGGTTCTGCTGTGTAAAAAGTGTTCGAGCTGAT